>NC_083357.1:104946756-105249711 GCF_030254825.1 Meriones unguiculatus | reverse complement strand
AGCCAGTATACAACTTCTTCATCATGTGAATGAATATTATACAAGGTTATTGTAGCCCTATCAATTGTACAACATGGTACAGAAATGAACAATTAATGTGTTTCTTTTCATTGCATAATTAACAATAATTTGTTTAAAACCAATATCTAAACTTTGGTCATATCATCCAGGTATGTATGCTCATTGAATGCTGTTTCCCAGACTATTGTCACATCATTTTCTTTCTTTCTTTCTTTCTTTCTTTCTTTCTTTCTTTCTTTCTTTCTTTCTTTCTTTCTTTCTTTCTTTCTTTCTCTCTCTCTCCCTCTTTCTTTCTTTCTTGCTTGCTTGCTTGCTTTCTCTCTCTCTCTCTCTCTCTCTCTCTCTCTCTCTCTCTCTTTCTTTTTTTTTCTTTCTTTGTGTTTGCATGACAGGGTTTCTCTCTCTAGCCCTGGCTGTGCTGCTGAGCAGACTAGGAGGCTGGCTTCGAAAGCGGAAATCCACCTGCAGGTTTCTGAGATTAAAGTCATGTGCCACCAAGCCCAGCTTTATCATGTTTTATATTCTTTAATTTATAGGTATGCTTTACATAGACATCTACTTCATTTGTTTTATATTTTAAATATTGTTTCCTCAATCAATATAGATCACTGGAATTTACAGCATAAAGCAAACACAAATCTGAAACTTCCTGTTCTTAGGACTTTTCTTTTCCGCCTTAGAGACTTTGATCTTTATTTTAATTTGAACAGGACTGTCACGGGTATCATTTCAGCATAATTTTGTGCATGAGTTCTATGTTTTTAGCATTTTAATCTACCTTTTTCATGAACTGTGCATTTAAAACATTTTAATTCTTTCTAGTTCTCACTGCTGAGCAGAAATCTCAGTGTATTAAACATGCAAACTTTCTCGCAATCTGATTCCTACTTCCTCCCCTTAGAGTGATCGGAAGTTTTGGAGATTTTTTTCCTATTCTATGCTTTTCCACCTTCTTTTCTCCATATCTGTCCCTTTAGTGGGAAATCTCTCCATTTACAAGATGACAAGCTGCTAATGATCACACAGCTACTCTGTGTCTCTTCTGTTTCTAAGGGTCAAGCAATCCTTCCACAGTAAGAAACTGGGCCTTCTGTTGAGCCTTCCTGGGGATTTACAGACGCTTCTGTTAAGGAGCACACTAGTTTTTAACAGATGCTTCTTATTGGCCATTTAATCAATATCTTGAGATAATTCTTACATTTTGTGTGTCTTAGGCCATATGCACCACAAACTGAGCATCTTTATCATTCAAATATATCACAAGGAAAAAAAAATGACTGTAAAGTATAGAAAATTATCATATTTGACTCTAATTGTTGACTACATTATGTGAGGAGGGAATCCTCGAACAAACAGGAGAACAATGAAAGGATATATGCTAATTTTACAATATTCCTATCCTTTAAAAATACATATATGGTGCTTAAGGAGGAGTTGTTCTCCACATTTGCCAATGTCACGTAGTTGAAATTGAGACACTCTTTCTCATTAGTATTTTCAATATTGGCAGAGCAATTTTTCTATAACAGATAAATAATATATTAATGTGAGTTATTATAATTTCATTCTTTGTCGAGAATTAAGGAGAAATTACACTAAGATTATACACTGCAAATGAAAAGATAAAACATGAATCTAATAAGAAAAGAGGTGGTTTTCTCTGACTGATGTTTTATTATGCAGTAGCTTGCTGAGACTCTGCCAGTGTGGTTATCTCCCCTTTGTCTGCTAAATCTGATATCATTACTACAAAGACCTCTGCAAATTTTATCTCCCCTCTTCCTGTTTGAACAACATGGTTCGGCATTATCCTTAAAAAGAATAAAAAAAATTTAGGTGGTTATAAATTTGAAATAACATCTTTTATTCACTTCTGTTAGGTCCCTTATTTATATCAAAGACCATTCCTTCAGGAAACTAGGGGAAAAAATCCTGTTTCATGAACAAAATGACAGTACTATAAATTAGAGTCCTAAAATCTCCACTGTTTTCTTCAGGCTCAATGGTCTTTTAAGGTTATCATGGCTCCCTAAGGAATTCCAGTGTTTATAAGCCCCTGACAGTGTTTTTGAAAGGGAAATGCCTCTTTTAGTGTCCTGGAAAAATATTTTCAACATGTACCCGAGAAACTCTCCACCAATTCTAAGTAGTTTCTTAGCCAACTCTGATTCCATCTGGTTGAAAGTCAGCTGCCAGCTCTACAGACACATTATATGTATGATGGGTGTGATGAAGTCAGTGACTTGGAGATTTTCCACAGAGTATGATCCTATCTTCAAATGCACATTGCTAGGTATTTAAGTACACACTTATTTTGAATGGGCAAAATGATTATTAAGGGAGTAATAGTGTTTGGGGATTTTTTTTTGCTAATAGTATCCTTTATTCATAAATTTAAATTTGATTGAAATAATATTTTTATTATATGTTATTTTAAAAGTTTTATTGAAAATAGATTAGTCCCTCACAAAATATTCCTGCCTACAGTTTCCCAAACAATTTCTTATGCTACTATTCCACAGCTGAAATTTAAAATTTAGTATGTTTCTCTGTTATAATCAAATTTGAAAATTTGAATCTACTATTTTATTAATTTGAATATATATAATAAAACTTATTGGAGTCACATTTTATAGAAATACTTGTGATTCATGATTATTTGATACCTTTTAAAAATTGTCAAAATATTTTCTATACACCTTAATTGTCTAGATATTAGCATGAGCCAAAACACAACATAGCACAACACAAAATAGTAAAACACATAGTTGCATAATACTTGTTGTTTTAATTTACTGTTAATTTACTGTTACTAGCCAGAGTGCTTACATGTTCCTACTGTGTCTTGAGTCACCTTTACTCATTTTCTCTGCATGCTTATCAGACATTAGCATATGCTGGTAACTATGCTTCCTTTACCAAGCAATGGCCCTGTATTTACGGTAATATGCGTATGTTCGCATTTGAAAATAATTAAAAAAACGGTACTTTGAAGAGTTGAGAAAAGTATTTGGGAATGATGCAGATTGTAGAGTGAGCTCCTACTCCTGAAAACAACCACCACACAATTCACTGAGCACAGAGGAGAGGCCGATCTGGCTCCTTCCTAGAGCCTTTTCCTCTCCTGTCCACGTAGTGTGTTCACGGTACCTGAAAGTTCTCTGCGTACTACCAAAGGAGACAGTAAAGATCAAAAGCAATCTGATTTACAGACATTGAGATGGTAACCTGCCTGCAATACGTGCTTGTGCAGTAGCTGCCCCGAGCTTGTGAGAGTAATCAAGCAATATCTGGTTGGATTTAAGGTCTGCTCCATGTGATAGAAACCATCCGCAACACTGCTCCAGTGGCCGAGAAATGGGCACTAGATAGGCCGTGCACTAGAGAAACATCAAATACTACTGTTCTGCTAAAGGCATGTTTAATAAAATGACTCATAATTCCGATATACTCATAGATCAATAACGCTTTTGGCCATCATCAGATAAATGTCTTCCTGCAGTAGGCGGGAACAAATACTGAGACACACAGATGATCACTGCGCCAAGAGAGACCTTGAATTACTCAGTCCTGAGTAAGCTCCATCAAATCCCTCCTCTTAGGCCTGTAAAGACCAGAGAAGATGGAGGACACCAAAGAAATAAAGCCTTCTAAACACAGCAGGATCTATGCACATATGAACTCATAAAGACTGTGACAGCATGCACAGGGCCAGGTGGGACCCCAGCACTGAAACAGGAAGTGGAGGCAGCTCCCATCCCTACCTCAGAAACTATGCCCCACAGATAACTGCTCTCGAATGAAAAAATAGTTTCTCCAGCTGAGTCTCACTGTATAAAAAACACTCTTAAAGCCTGTCCCCATGTCCATTGGTAGATGGCAAATACAATACAAATTCAATGGCATTTTTGAAAATTTTTATCTTTTTTGTATAATTTTTACTTTTTAATATTAATTACAGGTTATTTACTTTGTATCCCAGCTGTATCCCCCTCACTCATTCCCTCCCAATCCTACTCTTCCTCCCTCACCTCCTCCCTGCCCCTTTCCAAGTCCACTGATAGGGGAGGTCCTACTGCTCTTCCCTCGGACCCTAGTTTACCAGGTCTCATCTGGACTGACTGCAATGTCCTCCTCTTTGGCCTAGCAGGGCTGCTCCTCCCTCGGGCATGGGGAAGAAGGTCAAAGAACCCGCCACTGAGTTCATGTCAGAGACAGCCTCTGTTCCCCTTACTAGGTTATCCAACTTGGGGATACTAGGTTATCCCTAAGTAGTATCCCACTTGGATATTGAGCTGCCATGAGCTATGTCTGAGCAGGGGTTCTAGGTTATATCCATGCATGGTCCTTGGTTGGAGAATCAGTCTCAGAAAAGACCCCTGTGCCTAGATATATTTGGTCCTTGTAGAGCTCCTGTCAGCCTCAGGTCTTACCACCTCCCCCTTCATTCATATGTCTCCCTGCACTCTGTCCAAAGTTTGATCATGAGACTCAAGCATCTGCCTTGATACCCTTCTAGGTAGAGTCTTTTAGAGGCCCTTTCTGGTAGGCTCCTGTCCTGTTTCTTGTTTTCTCCTACTTCCAATGTCCATCCCATTTGTCTTTCTAAGTGAGGCTTGATCATCTTACCCTGAAACCTCTTCTTGTTTTAGCTTCTTTAGGTGTACAGATTTTAGCATGTTTGTCTATCTTGTAAGTCTAGTACCCTCTTACGAGTGAGTATATACCGTGTATGTCTCTCTTCTTCCCGGATACCTCATTCAGGATGATCTTCCCACCATTTGCCTGCAAATTTCATGATTTCCTTGTTTTTAATTGCTGAGTGGTATTCCATTGTGTAAATGTACCACAGTTTCTATATCCATTCCTCCATGGACAGACATCTGGGTTTTTTCCAGATTCTGGTTGCTACAAATATGGTTGAACAAGTGTCCCTGTTGTGTACTTGAGCATAGTTTAGATATATGCTTAGGAGAGGTATAGCTGGTGTAGGACTATTCTTAATTCTTTTAGAAAGGACCAGATTGATTTTCAAACTGGTTCTACAAGTTTACATTCCCACCAGCAATGGAGGAGAGTTTCCCTTTCTTCACAACTTCTCCAGCATGTGTTGTCACTTGAGATTTTGATCTTAGCCATTCTGATGGGTGTCAGGTGAAATCTCAGCATCTCCCTGCTGGCTAAGGACACTGAGCAGTTCTTTAACTGTTTCTCTGACATTCTATACTCCTCTACTGAGAATTCTCTGTTTATCTCTGTACCCCATTTCTCTTAATTGGATTGACTGATTTGTTGCTTTTTAACTTCTTTAGTTCTTTATAAATTCTGGATATTAGCCGTCTGTCAGATATAGGGTTAATTTCTATCATTTTATTTCCTTTTTAACCTTACAAATCTTTTGCATATATATAATGGGTTCTGTGTGTTTATGGGATTTCTGCGTGTGCGAACACTCAGTTTGAAAATGAAAATCAAGTCTGTAAACCATGTAGTTTGTTTTTCAACTAGTTTGCATTAATACCTTATTTTTAATGATAATACTTAAATACTTGCTTCAATAAGTTTTTTGCTGACTTTAAAATAGCAGTGTTTTTCTCACTCATGCTTACAGTTTCTATCAAAAGTAGAAAATTATTTGAATTAAAACAAATTGAGAAAAGTATGTTCTTTTACAATTTACTTCCTCAGATTATTTTATTCATGAAAAGTCTGTTTTTGTGTTACATGTTAAACCAAATGAATGCTATTTAAATTTAGATTCCTTGTTCAGCACTCACTTTTGATATGCAATAATGTCTTCTAGGGTGCATTGAATGTTAATAATTGCACACATAACAATATGGCCAGATGTTTACATTATATGGAAGATAATCTAAAATACCAAGAATTTGAGAATAGCAAATTCACATAAAAATGACTCAGATAAGTGGTGCTACCTACTGTGTGAAGAAAAAAAAAATGATTTCATTAGGAACTGGGAACAGGGGGATTTTGTCTTCTCCTTAAGACTTTCTCAGAGGACATAAATTTAAAACCAGAAAATTCTAAAAAGAACAGGGATTAAAGTCTTAAATGAATACTAATATGTTAGTGTCTCTATTTATGCCTTTACATACTACATTCTTTGCAACAAAGCAATTGCTAGCATATGACAAAGCTATTAATACTAAAGAAATAACCGACGATGCATAACAAGAAACAGAAGCTCCATTAGAAATGTACAAAGGTCAGAGAACAACTGAATATATAATGAAAGCAGCTCTATTTTTAGAAGACGCTCCATGGTTAAGCTGAGTTCTTTAACCTTCATTTGAGAAAGAAACCGTAGATTTTCATTTTGTTAGCAATCAGTATTTACTGATGTAAGACATGTGCCAGGTTCCTTGATTGATGTTGAAGAGGGGAAATAAAAGCTGAATTAAATGTGTCACCCTCCCTCAGAGAGCCCACAATAAAATGAGAGGCAGGTGTGAACAAATTATTGTAAATAAAATACGGTGAGTAGAGTATACAGTAAGTATTATGAAAACACATAAAGACTCTGTAGAGGTAAAGCATCTAAATTTAGTATGAATGTGTGTAGGAGTTTACAAGATGGGTCAGGGGAGAGGGCAATTGACAGTGAAAGTAAACAGCTTAGACAACATGGGAAATATGAGGGAAAATGTGCAAAATGATGAAAGATTTTTACTGAGGAAACAGTTTTTTTCTATTAGTGGAGAAGAGAATGGATCCAGACCAACTACAGCAATGCCAGTATTAGTCTGTAAATAACTGAGCCAGAGTTCTAATGGATGAAACCTGATTTTTCAATCCAAGCCTTTACCTTGGACTTGAATAGAGTGATCTCACAATCTTCATGACGATCATCCTACCTTTGCATCTATATCAAATTTCATGATTATCACTTATTCTTTGATTATATAACTTTTTTGATTATAAAACATTTACAAGGTCATATCCCTAGACATTTGTCAGACTTCAACATATCATCTACATTTTGTTCTTTAACTGAACCAAAGTATTGTATTCCCTAAACACATCTCCAATCTTTCATTAATAATTTCAATATAAGTTTGGGCTTGCATTCTATATTCCTATATGACCAATAGGAATTTAATTCCATTTTCATAGTATCAGACTTTATAAACATTGTGAAGAGGACAAAAAATGTTTATGACTTCCTAGACAGGTATGAATTCTATGTCTATGTATATCAGAATAAGCAGTCAGGAGCAGATCAATGGTGATTTGATTTAAACCCAATTTGTGAACTGTTGGGTTTATCGTGATTACTTATATAAGATCAGTTGACTGGAAAGTAACAGCATCAGTGAAGACCTCACTGAAATATGGATGATGACCACACAAAAGCTGCATCAATAAAGTTCCTCTTTTATTTATCTTCCCCACATCATATATTTTCTAGCGTTCTCCACAGACCATTTTCAGATGTTGTCAGGAGCAGAAAAAATAAGTGGCTGGAATAAGTGGTAAAAATCTGGTGATTACTCCTTTTCTTCTAGGCTGCACCAGCATCCTATTTCCATTGTTCAGACATGGTTAAGTTATGGGGGCGGGGGCAGTTAACATTTCTTGATAAAAAAAATGATGTTTTTTTATCAATGTTTTTTCTATCCGATGTTAAATTACTTTTATAATATGTCAAAGGTGAAAAAAATAGGACATCCTTAGCTTAATTCTTTTTTCTTTCTTTGTTCATTCCTTCCTTCATTTCTTTCTTTTTTTCTGGCTTGTTTCCTCTTTGTTTATTTGTCACAGTCTTACTATGTAGACCAGGTTGCCTTGACACATGGAGTTCTGAGATCTGGTTGCCTAGAATTAAAAGCAGTGTCACTCTGACTTACTTTTCAGATTGTTTTCTTAAAGTAAATTCTACCATTTAAAAAAATTCGTGAAATTTTGTTTCCTTAACACCGTTAACATAACATAATATCACTTAAAAGAACCATATTGTCTATGTGTTATATAGACTTTGTCCTTAAAAAACTGATATGTTATAATGCTTTAAATCTATGATTAAGAAGCTGTCAAAATTACACAGCTATCTTAGCATTATAACTGTAAATTGTACAAGGGCATTAATCAAAGTTCAGACTTTTATATAAAATATTTATTTTCTGTTTTATGAACACAAAAATGACTAAATGACTTCATGTGATATGTGTGTATGATTACATGTGGATATATATATTTGTATCAATACATATTTGTGACAACTCTAAAATAAATTCATGCTTAGTTTATAAATAGTATGTGGAGAGATAGGGATACATTCAAATATCAATTTTGGTTTTTAAAAGCTAAGAAACCATGCACTGTAAATATTGTTTTATAAACAAAGAGAACATAAATAAAGTTTCAAATTCAAACTGTAGAGGTGGAGGTTGTTTTACTGAAAGTGAAGAAAAAGTACACAATGATAACTATTTCAAAGTTATTATTATTTAGTAACAAATAACTTCTCTTACTATCTGAATTTTGTCTAAATGAACAAAGACAATTAATATTTTTCCCAGAAAAATGCAGCAAGCATTTTTTTTTTTTTGTCTGCAAAAGGCCAGCGACCAAATGGGGTACATAGTTTCCTTGGCAGCTATTTGATTCTGTTATCACAGGAAAACAGCCAAAAATAAATAAATGAGTGAGTGCATATCATGTGTGTCTTTGTGGGTCTGGGTTATCTCACTCAGGATGATCTTTTCTAATTCCACCCATTTGCCTGCAAATTTCATGATTTCCTTGTTTTTTTAATAGCTGAATAATATTCCATTGTATATATGTGCCACAGTTCCTCTATCCATTCTGCAGTTGAGGGGCATCTGGGCTGTTTCCAGATTCCGGCTCTTACATATAAAGCTGCTACGAACATGGCTGAGCAACTGCCCTTGTTGTGTGATTGAGAATCTTTCGGGTAGTGCTCAGGGGTGGTGCACTTGGGTCTTGACTTAGAGCTATTCCCAGTTCTCTGAGAAAGTGCTAGATTGTTTTCCAGAGTGGTTGTACAGGTCCGCACTCCCACCAGCAATGGAGGGTTGCTTCCCATTCTCCACAACCTCTCCAGCTTGTGCTGTCACTTGAGTTTTTGATCATAGCCATCGTGATGGGTGTAAGATGGAATCTAAGAGTCATTTTCATTTGTATTTCCCTGATAACTAAAAATGGTAAGCATTTCTTTAAGTGTTTTTCCACCATTCAAGATTTTCTAAACAGAGATTTCTTAACAACACTGAGTTCCATGTTATATTTTACATGGAATTTAGAGGCCAGCTCATTGATCACCTTCACGTGGGGGGAACAGTCTTGTCAGGCCACAGAGGAAGAGAATGCAGCCAGGCCTGATGAGACCTGATAGGTTAAGGTCAGAGAGAAGGGGAGGAGGTCCCCCCCATTAGTGGACTAGGGGAGGGGCAGAGGGAGAGAAAAGGGTGGGCGGTTAGGACTGGGAAGAGAGGAGGGAGAAGGCTACAGTGGGATACAAAGTGAATAAATTATAATAAAAACATAGATAGATAGATAGATAGATAGATAGATAGATAGAAATCTATGTTTAACTCTGCATCCTAATTTTTTAATTAAATTACTTTGTTGGTGTTTAATTTCTTGAGTTCTTTATATATTTTGGATATTAGCCCTCTGTCAAAAGTAGGATTGGTGAAGATCTTTTTTTTCCAATCTATAGACCAATTGACAGTGTCCTTTACCTTACAAAAGCTTTTCTGTTTAATGATATCATATTCATTAATTGTTGATCTTAGAGCCTGAGCTATTGGTGTTCGGCTCAGGAAATTTTTTCCTGTGCTGATGAGTTCAAGGCTCTTCCCCATTTTCTCTTCTAATAGAGAAGACCATCAGAGCCAACTAACCAGGGCCCAGATGGGTGTGCAGAGACAGAAGCACCAAACAAGAACCATGCATGGGCTGGACGTAGGCTCCCTACACCAATGGAGCTGCATGGCAGTTTTGGCTTTATGTGGGTCACTTAGTAAGAAGAGTTCAGGCTGTCTCTGACACAGTCTCTGTTGGCTGCTTTCTGATCACTTCGTCCTGGTGATCCTGCCCTGTCAAGCTACAGGAAAAGAGGAAGCGTAAGTTGGGAATGGGTCTCCTTTTCTGAGGAATAGGGAAATGGCACATGAGTAAGAGGGAAGGAGGCTGGAACCAGGTGGTAAGGAGGAGGTGGCTACAATTGGAATGTAAAGTGCATAAATAAATAAATTAATTAATTTTTTAAAATAAAGAAAAAAAAAACGAGTGGGGCTGCAATTAAAACCGAAGATATAAAAATGCTACATCTTTCTTCTAAATGAATTCCTGTGTTCCAAAATGTTTTCTTATTTCTACTCTTTCTGTTATATGTTGCATTATTTTGAGCATGTGTAATCCATGTAGGCTATGGAGAAACAGACAGAGGGCCAGAAAACAGGTAGAGAAATAGATTTAGGATAAGATCATATAAAATCTAAAATAAAGGATGATTTAGTTAAACACTCTAATATATAAGCCATAACAATAAAATACTTTGTCAAAATCTATGTTGAATTTTCATTGCCTAATATTAAAATAGAAAAATAAACAAACTAAAAGCTTGCTTAGAAATTATCTTTCACTTTATGTATGAAATCAATAAATACAAACTGTGGCAAAATAAGACTGCCAAGAAAAGAGTAGAAACTAAACATACTGACCCTTGAAATCTGAAGCTGCAGAGCACAAGGCATGTCTTTATTGGCACAGTTAACTTTTTCATCCATCGCTCTCTAACCATCAAAGTCACAATTAGAGCTCCACTTCTATGCCTATTTCTTTCTTACTTTCAAACTGTTGAGAATCATTACAATCCTCAAAATATAGTGAATTCAAGTTTAAAGCATTACGAACACATTAAGTATTTGGTAATTTTTTTTACTTTCATTGAGAATTATTTTGTTCCATGGTTTAGTACCTTAAAAAGCAAAAATATGTTATGATTATTCCCCAATGATTCTCAAAATGTGTGCAATGTCGAGAAATCTTAATTCAGCAACATGTCTACTCTGGGAAGGTATTGTATCCAATGACCATCTAGGTCTATGTGATCTCTCTGAACTACAGACTGTGAATCACACTATGGTTTACAGTATGAGCTGACTGGTATACAGACACTCTTAGTATACTCCTTTTTATGTTAATTTTTTATATTAATTACAGTTTATTCACTTTGTATCTCATCTGTACCCCTCCCCTCATTTCCTCCCAATTCTACCCTCCCTTCCTCATCTCCTCCCATGCCTCTCTCCAAGTCCAAGGATAGAAGAGACCCTCCTCCCCTTCCCTCTGACCCTAGACTATCCAATCTCATCAGGACTGACTGCACTGTCTTCCTCTGTGGCCTGGTAAGGCTGCTCTCCCCACAGGGAGAGGTGATCAGAGACAGTCCCTGTTCTCCTTACTAGCATACTCCTTTAATCTCAAACAATGAAAGTAAGATTAGTTTATTGAAGGAAGCAGACATGTTTGATAGTGATGTCTAATTGAGTGCTAGACAAACTAATGAATCAAAGAAAGATTTGACAAAATTAGGTAGAAAAAGGATACACCAAATTCTCATGAGAACAGAGAGAAAAGAGAAGCTACTTAAAGGCAGCTCAGGGGAGAGGGAGCTAAATTCAGTTTGTGAAGTTCAGTTGAGTGCACTTAACTTTAGTTGAGTTCTTGTAGTCAGATCAGTCCACTTTATGGAGTTCAGAGACAGTTTTTCCAAGTAGTGAAATTCAGCCAGAAGCTGAAAGAAGCTAGTTTGAATCAGTCAGCTTAGAAAAGATGAAATGTCCAGCCAGAGTTCAGGAAAACTAGAAAGGATGAGCTTATTCAGCAGCAAGTCTTGGCAGCTGAAAACATTCTAGGCCCAGGTTAGCAGATGGAGGCTAGAAGCTACCAGGCCTAGGCTGAGGGATAGTTAGGTAGAAATGTTCTAGGCTCAGCTAAAGCCATGTGTTTGTAAAGACTGGGTACAGCTGTCATCCCGTCCCCACTCTCTGCAAATAAAAACAATACTTAAAGTTGAAGATATGGTCTGTTCTAAATAATACTTGTATACAAGCTTAGGATTTCTACTTTTAAAAACTAGTAGTTGTGTAAGTACAAATCCATTCTATATTTTGTGGGCTTTGGAATCTAGACTGCAAATGGCCTGAGGTATACTGTTCACTGACTCTATTTATAGGCACATCCATGAACTGATACTCTTTCACAGTAGGAACTTCTTAAGTATCCTTATAAAGAAAACTATTTTTTTAAATAAAGTCCGTATAATAAACAAAAAAAAATTTCACACACATATATGTTAATTTAGTCAGTTAGACCCCCATAAACCATTCTCATCTCCATTACAAATTTTTCTTGGATTATTAATTTAAAGCTCAGAATATTTATACCACTGACATACTACCTCATGGCCAGAGAATGACAGCAAATATCTTTGTTACCTCAGCAGAATATCAACCTATAGTTTCAATGATCTAATTAATGTTAGGTAAGGACATGATACCCCAAATCTCAGTGACATAACATAGTGACTTAATTTTTGTTTCTTTCTGTTTCATTTTCTCACTAATTCAAATGTCCATTGTAGTCCAATGTCTCTAAGGAAGATTTTTAGTTAAGCAGCTGTGCTGGACTTCTGAAATCTTACACTTGACAATTCCACTGTCCTCCAGAGCTCTCAGGTCAATCTACTGCTGTATCTGATATGTAAAATTATAATGGGGAATGTAATTTCTTAGTCAGAAATAGAAGGTGACAGGAGGATGTGATCTTGACAGTATCATCTACTAAAGTGAAAAAAAATTGTTGTAATTTATACTAGTTGTGAAAAGCATCCCAAATTGTTATTCAAAAATGTAAAACAGGTTTGAAGCATTGTAACCTCTTACAAACAAACATGAAAGACATATATTCTAATTAATGATAAAAGTCAATTACTTTTCCTTTGTAAAGAAAACCATGAACCTTATAAAATCTACCAAGAAATATGATTTGATAGCTATCTGTAACATGTTATTGTTTTTGAATCTATAATGAAATAGGTTTTAAAGACAAATTGGTAAATGATAGACCTTTTATTCCCTTGCTTTTTGCTCTGGCAAGGTGTGAAATTCTAGGTTTTCTCTTTAATGACTGTAATTAACATTTTATGATTCCTTGAAAATAAGATATAAAGCTTTTTTGTTTTATATCAGACTGAAAGTCTTTGAACCTACTCTTTCATGTCTTACTCTAAACAAATAAGGTTTTGCCTTTCTGAATTTCTCTTTTCAATAGCACACAAGAACAATTATTAATATTTCTAGAAGTTCCAATACTCCAGCTTGATTAAAATTCAAGGCTCTTCACCTTGTGTATTGATGTTTCAAATAGGACAACCATAGTCCAGTGGGTAGATGCCTTTGGCGACAAGCCCGACAGTCTGAGAGGCACCTGAAAACTCACAGGGAGGAGGGAGAAGATCAAGCTCCTCAACTTATCCTCTGACTTTCACACAGGCACTATGGTGCCTCATCGCCCTCCAGCCTACGTCGGAACGCCCACAGGCACAAATAAATATGTTTTAAAATTATATACAGCAGTGTATAGAATACCATGTCAACTTTCTCAACTGAATCCAACTAAAATTTACATTTATGTGAGTAAATTTTACACCATCTCACTTATGTTATTACTATGGATTCATAGTGTGCAGTGTAGTCAGTGATGTTATCTGAACAATAGAATGGGACGGCTTCTCCTAGAAGTTTGTATAAAGACAGGTTGTTGACTCTATTTCTGAGATACTCTTTCTTTTGAGACGCTTTCATCTTCTAATATCCTCTGAACTGCTCTAGAAAAACACACAATTAAACCCACTAAGGATAGCTCCTCAGAGAAGGCTGAACCATGCCAGTAGCTTTCTGTTGCAGCTTATAGTTTATCACCTTTGCATTGTCATTTTCTGAGAGGATATGACCCCGTGAGGCTTTCAGAATAGAAGACTTTGAAAGCCTTGTTATGAGTAGAAAAGTTGAGTATATTTATAACATCATAGTGCAGTATTTCAAATAAACACAAAGTTTTTAAAAAGATTACAAGGTTATTATGGGAAAATATTGTGGCATTATTAAAACATATGTGCTTACAGCTAAATAGGCTTTTAAAATATTACTCTTGGGTAGATATTAAAATTTAGAGTACATGTTAAACAGTTCAGTTAGAAATTTTCTCTCCTTTTCTTCTAGCTTACCGATCCAAATTTATATTCTGTGTGGTTGAGAAAAATCATGCTTTCAATTTGTCTAAACTTTTCAAGATTGCCTATTTGACTTTTGTTTCCCTCCATCTGAATATAATAGTCATACAGTGTTCTTATTTTTTAATATTTAGTAGGTTTGTTGTTCACTGAAGTTTTGGGGAGGTGAGGCTTATTATCTTATATTAGAAAGTTTGCGGACATTTTTATTTCAAATATACAGCTTATTTTTTCTCCTCATTTTATTTTTATATGCAGGCATTTCCTATCTTTTGAAATCACTTTTTATTTCTAAGCCACTTTTTTTTTTCTGGTTTGTGTTTTAGTTACGTTTCCACTGATATAACCTTTAGCTCCATGATTCTCATCGGAGCTCTATGACCTATTTATAGGTCCATTAAAACCAGTATGCATTGGTGTTTAGGTGTTTACTTTTTCTACATTCTTTTGATTTTGTGATTTGATGGCATTACATTTTAAATGCAAACTATTTAAAATGATTCACAAAGTATAAGATCTATAAATTTTAGTATATATCAATAAGTAGACAATCATTGTTACTTGCTAACAGTAGCAATAATTTATATAATCTAGATTTGCAGACAGTCCTGATGAGACTTGATAAGCTAGTGTCATAGGGAATGGAAGAAGGACCCCTACTATCAGTGGACTTGGGGAGGGGCATGGGAGGAGATGAGAGATGGTAGCACTGGGAGGAGATGAGGGAGGGGGCTCCAGCTGGGATACAAAGTGAATAAACTGTAATTTATTGAAAAATAAATAAAAAATACAAAAAAGTATAAAATCTAGTTTATTATTTAACTATAGATATCCAAAAGGTGGGTAGATAAAAAAATTTTGTTATTATATGGAGGGACTGTGAAATACTCTAAGGATATTGAGTAAATTGATATGACTTCAAGATAGATAGTCTCAACTTGTATTATTTTCAAAGATACAATCTCTTACAGTATAGCTATTATATCTTAAGTGATCAAAACATACAAGATTTGAAAGTAGAGTGTTGGCTTAAAGACATGTATCTATGATCCCTAAACCTAAGTATAAATTTGAATACACTTTGGAAAAATCAAAGAATTTTAAAATGTTTTTAAAATGTTATGTTAAAATTAAATAGAAAAGATTTATTTTCCGAATCAAGACATATTTTGGTTAATTTTGAGTTTCTTTTTTTTTTAATTATTTTTTTATTATTTTTTTTATCAGTTACATTTTATTAACTCTGTATCCCAGCCGTGTCTCGATCCCTCATTCCCTCCCAGTCCCTCCCTCCCTCCCTCATCTCCACCATGCCCCTTTCCAAGTCCAATGGTAGGGGGGACCTCCTCCCCATTCATCTGATCCTGTTTTATCAGGTATCTTCAGGACTGGCTGCAAAGCCCTCCTCTGTGGCCTAACAGGACTGCTCCTCCCTTGGGGGGTGGGGAGACCAAAGAGCCAGTCATTGAGTTCCTGTTAGAAATAGTCTTGTTCCCCTCGCTTTGGGAAACCAGTTGGTTACTGAGCTACCACAGGCTACATCTGAGTGGAGGTTCTAGGTTATATCCATACATGGTCCTTGGTTGAATGTGCATTGAACGTATGACAGGAGTCTACTGAGCGCATCTGAAAGACTCTAACTTGCAGTGTTTTCAAAGCAAAGACTCATGACCAAACCTTTGGCAGAGTACAGGGAATCATAAGAAAGAAGGGGAGTTAGTCTGATGGGGAAAGGATAGGAGCTCCACAAGGACCAAATATATCTGGGCACAGGGTCTTTTCTGAGACTGACATTCAACCAATTTTGAGTTTCTTTAAGATTTTTTTTAACTTTTATTAATTATACTTTATTCACTTTGTATCCCCCCATAAACCCCTCCCTCCTCCCCTCCTAATCCTGCCTTCCCTCCTCCTTTTTCACTCATGCCCCTCCCCAAGTCCACTGATAGGGGAGGTCCCCCTCCTCTTCCTTCTGATCTTAATCTATCAGATGTCATCAGTAGTGGTTGCATTGTCATCTTCTGTGGCCTGGTAAGGCTGCTCCCCCCTCAGGGGGTGGTGATCAAAGAGCAGGCCAATCAGTTTACGTCAGAGGCTGTTTCTCTTCCAATTACTATGTAACCCACTTGGACACTACACTGCCATGGGCTACATCTGTGCAGGGGTTCTAGGTTATCTCCATGCATGGTACTTGGTTGGAGTATGAGTCTCAGGAAAGACCCCTGTGTTCACATTTTCTGGTTCTGTTACTCTCCTCGTGCAGTTCCTGTCCTCTCCACATCTTACTATTTCCCACTACTTTCATAAGATTCCATGCACTCTGCCTAGCAGTTGGCCATAAATCTCAGCATCTTGTTTGATAGTCTACAGAGCAGAGCCTTTCAGATGGAAACAGAGCTAAATGGAGAATTCTCTGTACAGGAATATCAAATGGGAGAGAAACACTGAAACAATTAAAGAAATGTTCAACCTCATTAGCCATCAGGGAAATGCAAATCGAAACAACCCTAAGATTTCACCTTACACCCATCAGAATGGCTAAGATCAAAAACTCAAGAGACAACACATGCTGGAGAGGTTGTGGAAAAAGGGGAACCCTCCTCCACTGCTGGTGGGAATGTAATCTTGTACAACCACTCTGGAAAGCATTCTGGTGCTTTCTCAGACAACTAGGAATAGCGCTTCCTCAAGATCCAGCTATACCACTCGTAGGCATATATCCAAAAGATTCTCAAGTACACAATAAGGACATTTACTCAACCATGTTTGTAGCAGCCTTATTTGTAATATCCAGAAGGTGGAAACAGCCCAGATGCCCCTCAGTGGAGGAATGGATGCATAAATTGTGGTATATCTGCAAAATGGAATATTACTCAGCAATAAAAAACAAGGAAATCATGAAATTTTCAGGTAAATGGTGGGATCTGGAAAAGATCATCCTGAGTGAGCTATCCCAGAAGCAGAGGGATGCACATGGTATATACTCACTCATATAGACATATAATATAGGATAAACCTACTAAAATCTGTACACCTAAAGAAACTAATCAAGAGGGAGGACTCTTGCTAAAATGCTCAATTCCTATCCAGAAAGGCAAAGAGGCTGGACTTCAGAAGAAAAATAAAAGAGGGAACAAGTCAGGAGCCTGACACAGAGGACCTCTGAAAGGCTCTGCCCTGCAGACTATCAATGTAGATGCTGAGACTTATGGGCAACTTTTGGGCAGAGTGCAGGGAATCTTAGGAAAGAAGTGGGAAACAGTAAGATCTGGAGAGGACAGGAACTCCATAAGGAGAGCAACAGAATCAAAAAATCTGAGCATAGGGGTCTTTCCTGAGACTGCTATTCCAACCAAGGACTATGCATGGAGATAAACTAAGACACTGCACAGATGTAGCCCATGGCAGTTCAGTATCCAAGTGGGTTCCATTGTGATAGGAACAGGGAACTGTCTCTGACATGAACTGATTGGCCTGCTCTTTAGTTACCTCCCCCTGAAGGGGAAGCAGCATTACCAGGCCACAGAAGAGGACAAGGCAGCCACTCCTGATGAGACCTAATTGACTAGGATCAGAAGGAAGGAAAAGAAGTCCTCCCCTATCAGTGGACTTGGGGAGGGGCATGCATGCAGAGGGTGGAGGAAGGGAGGAATTGGGACAGGAGGAGGGAGGGAACCACGGTGGGATACAAAGTGAGTAAAGTGTAATTAATAAAGAAAAATAAAATAAAATAAAGAAAAAAATAAAAAAAGAAATGCTCAACATCATTAGTCTTAAGGGAAATGCAAATCAAAAGGACCCTGAGATTTCACCTTACACCCATCAGAATGGCCAAGATCAAAAACTCAAGTGATAACACATGCTGGAGAGGTTGTGGAGAAAGGGGAACCCTCCTCCGCTGCTGGTGGGAATGTAAACTTGTACAACCACTCTGGAAATCAATCTCAGACAACTAGGAATAGCGCTTCCTCAAGATCCAGCTATACCACTCCTAGGCATATATCTAAAAGAGGCTCAAGTACACAATAAGGACATTTGCTCAACCATGTTTGTAGCAGCCTTATTTGTAATAGCTAGAAGCTGGAAACAGCCCAGATGCCCCTCAATTGAAGAATGGATGCAAAAATTGTGGTACACCTACACAATGGAATATTACTTAGCAATGAAAAATAAGGAAATCATAAAATTTGCAGGTAAGTGGTAGAACCTGTAAAGGATCATCCTGAGTGAGCTGTCCCAGAAGCAGAAACACACACACTGTGTATACTCACTCATAGAGACATATAATATAGGCTAAATCTACTAAATCTGTACATCTAAAGAAACTAAGGAAGAAGGAGGACCCTGACTGAAATGTTTAATCCTCATCCTGAAAGGCAAAGAGGATGGACATCTGAAGAAGAAGAAAACAGGAAACAAGTTAGGAACCTCCTACAGAGGGCCTCTGAAAAAGTTTTTTTAAGTTTAATTTTATTTTCCATTTTCTACGCTATGTAGTTCATTATGTGATTATGTTACCATTATCTTAAAAACTAAAAAATAGAATAACAAATATTAAAGAAACAGTTCACTATCATGTGAAAACTATAATGGAAAATGTATGTAGTATATTTGTCACACATTGGTATTTATATGTTTTATCCCTTTTATTATTTATTTTGCTTATTAGAGAATAATAGAATTATATTATAGTTCTCCTTTCCTTTTTTATTCAAGCAGTTCTATGCATTCTTCCTTTGTCTTTTTCAAATTCATGGTCTCTTTTTATTATTTGTTCACACACACATACATACATATGTGCATACATACATATATGTATATTTCTAAATACCTAACTACAACCTGCTAGGCATTTACAATCTGAATTGTATAAATGTTTGGATAAATAAATAGTGTGCTTTTCCATGGAGAAGACTATCATTCTTGCTTTCAGCATTACTTATTTGCTTCTTGTCTATGTAGGGTTAAAGCCTGATTATTTCTCTCAGCTACCTCTCCACGCCTTTGTCCATTTTAGCATGTCTATTGATACTGACTATGCTTATGCTTAGTTCATGTTTAGATAATCATGTTAGTGAGAATTTATGATCAAAAGAACCCAGTGACAATGGAGTATGATCCTTCTACCTCCTCTTCCTTTTTTTTTTTTTTTTAGGTGTATAACTATTTATTTAAAATACTTCGCACACAGTAAGTGCTCAATAAAAAAATAACAGAAACAGTTTCTATGAGTTTGCCTCAATTTGTAGGAAACATCTACTAATAGTTTGCTCTTTCTTTCTTTCTTTCTTTCTTTCTTTCTTTCTTTCTTTCTTTCTTCTTTTCTCTCTCTTTCTCTCACACTCTTTTCTTTCTTCCCCCATTCTTCCTTTTTTCATGGAAGAAAGATTTATTTTAATTCCTAGTTTGAAAGGGTATTAGTATACGGCATCAGGACACCCAGTACGAAGAGAAAAAGAGATAGAAAATGCAATGCTTGGCACACTTTTTCTTTAAATGTAAAAACCAACCCTATAAACTCAATTGGAAAGAAAATACAAGTTTTATAAGTTTTCAATGTTATGTTATAAGTTCAAAATACAATGTTTTGGCATTCATAAGTAATATGATATCATTTAGGAAGAATTTTTACAACAGATAGAAAAAAACTGAGATCAATATGAAAGAAAACTTCTGGGGGGAAAATTTAGAATAATTTGCGTATTCATGCTTATATTTTATTAAACATTCAATGTAAACAAACAGAAAACAATATATCATAATTAATGAAGTAGTTATTGTTAATAGTAATTTGAAAAATGTCTTCTTGAGGAATATGACTTTTAAGTCAGTTTGAAGTTTCTAATTAATTTTAATTGGGGGATAGAAACAATGAAGATTTTGGTCAAATTTGGTTAAGATGAAATTACTGTGAGGAAATTACGTGTTTGTTATGACTTTTGAACAAACATAACAGCTCAGACCACTAGTAAATTGCAAGAAGTAAAGGATTATTGTTGCTTTTTATGACAAAATGGGAACAAGTGGATTATTAGCTGTAAGAGTAATTATTTAAATGAAGAAATAGAAACAACATTTTTGTAATAATTATAAAATTAGCAATATAAATAAACTAAGGAATGGTTTTATTTGTGAATCCTATTAAAAATAAAAACAATTAAATTAATATTGGCAATTTGTTTCTTTTAATATTCCTAGTATTTCATAATACTCATCATTTTAAAAATTTAATAGAATAAATATGAACAATACCACACCAGACTAAGGCTTTTGATCCTATCCTTTATTTTGTTACCAGATCTTTAAAGAAAATGTACTTCTGGACAGGAAGGATGAATAATAATTTCCATCAATAATGCTGTACCAATTTTTTTAAATGTTACTGTTGATCTCACTACATTGACTGAATCAGCTCAGATGATTAAAGATTTACATATGAAAACTAAACAAAACAGAGTTTCTTTGAAGTTGAAATTTTCCTCCCCTTTGTTTTTCTAAGTGAAGATTGATCATCTTACCCTGGGTCCTCTTTACCCCTGCTCAGATTAAGTTTATGGCAGCTAAGTATCCAAGTGGGTTTCCTAGTAAGGGGAACAGGGACTGTCTCTGCTGTGAACTCAATGGCTGGCTCTTTGACCTCCCCCCCTGCCAGGCCATAGAGGAGGGCACTATAGCCAGTCTTGAAAATACCTGATAAGCTAGGATCAGATGGAAGAGGAGGAGGACCTCCCCTATCAGTGGACTTAGAGAGGGACAGAGAGGAAATGACAGAGGGAGGAAATGAGGGAGGGGACTACAGCTGGAATACAAAGTAAATAAACTGTAACTAATATTTAAAAAAAGGAAACAAACAAACAAAAAACACCTGTGACTAAACTGACTAGTGAAATCTGGTAACACTTTAACTGAAGCTTATTCCAATGATGTAAGTCATAACATAAAGGATTCTGAAGAAAAATCACAGAGGAATCATTGTGAAATTCATTACCTATTCAAGAAAAAAACCTCTCAGAAAATAAAAATAGATGAGGAAAGGAAAAATAATGTAACCATATTTTAATATCTCAAAATAAAAAAAAAATGTTGTATAAAAAAAGAAAAAAATTCCCTCCCCACCATGTGTCTAGTTCCACCATTTGCCTGATCTCCATGTTGGCTTAACTCAAAAATCCATAGCAGTTTTTCATTTTTCATGCTTCTCTTCCTAGCAGCTACTAAGATTTACAGCCCATCTGCCCTGGGGTTTTCTTTTAAGCTCTAATAAACTTGATCTCAAAAACAAAAGAAAGAAAAACAACTTTGGCTTTGATTGACTTTCAGACTTTCCCTACCTATTGATTCTTGTGGATGAACCTGACTATCATGATGATATATATTTACTTAATAACAAGATTTATAATATGATTAATTTAAAAAATATATGAATGGAATGTCCATTTATTGGTAGACAATAGCCCTCCTAGAGACGAGAGTTAATAAGTGAAATTTTCAGTGTATGAGACTCTTCTTTATTTCAAAGAAGCTCCATAGGTCTCCAAAAAAAAAAAACCCCGAAAGCTACTACCATTATCCTTAGTTACGTAATGCACCTACATGGTAAAACTGTATTTCTGAAGACAATTCACAGTTTGACTGCAGAATGTGGAGAAATAAATCCTAAACTGACAGGATAATTTTCTCCCTGTCAGCTAGTTCTCATAGTGTTGGCAGGGGCTATACTGAATGCGGAGAGGAAAAAAAAAAAAAGTATCAATGATTTGATAAAGCACTCTATGCCGCATGCTCAAATATTGACCAACCAGACAAATGAGTCTATCGGTGTTATTATGGGCATGACTGTTAAGGAGTCACTCAGGGTTTTCTGAGTGGATTTAGGGTTGTTTTACAAGATGAAAACATGTCTAGTGATATAATCCTGATCAAAAGTCTATGGCTGTGGGCTGGAGAGATGGCTCAGAGGTTAAGAACCCTGGCTTTTCTTCCAAAGGTCCTGAGTTCAATTCCCAGCAACCACATGGAGTCTCATAACCATCCATACTGAGACCTGATGTGCAGGCAAAACATGCAGGCAGAATGATATATAAATAATAAATAAATCCTTAAAAAATAAAATAAAATAAAGCATGACTATGGCTGAATGGTCATAGACCCTAGAGTAGAACCCCTTATTTTTTAATTTTTATTTTTTATATTAGTTACAGTATATTAACTCTGTATCCAAGCTGTATCGCACTCTCTCATTCCCTCCCATTCCCACCCTCCCTCCCTCATCTTCTCCCTACCCCTTTCCAAGTCCACTGATAGGGGAAAACCTACTCCCCTTTCATCTGACCCTGTTTTATCAGGTATCTTCAGGAATGGCTGCAAAGTCCTCCTCTGTGGCCTAGCAGGGCTGCTCCTCCCTTGGGGGAGGAGGGGAGATCAAAGAGTCAGCCATTGTGTTCATGTCAGAAATAGTCCCTGTTCCCCTTATTAGGGTACCCAATTGGATACTGAGCTACCATGGGCTATATCCGAACAGGGGTTCTAGGTTATATCCATACATGGTCCTTGGTTGGAGATACAGTCTCACAAAAGACCCCTGTGCCCAGATATATTTGGTCCCTGTGGAGCTCCTGTCCTCTCCAGGTCATACTAACTCCCCCATCTTTCTTATGATTTCCTGTACTCTGCTGAAGGTTTGGTTAAGAGTCTCCATATTAAGGACATTTGCTCAACCATGTTTGTAGTACCTTTATTCGTAATAGCCAGAACCTGGAAACAACCCAGATGTCCATCAGCAGAGGAATGGATACGGAAATTGTGGTACTTTTACACAATGGAATACTACCCAGCAATTAAAAACAAGGAAATCATGAAATTTGCAGGCAAATGGTGGGATCTAGAAAAGACCATTCTGAGTGAGGTATCCCAAAAGGAGCAAGACACACATGGTATACATTTACTTATAAATGGGTACTAGACCTAGAAGATAGGACAAACATTCTGAAATCTGTACACCTAAAGAAGATAAACAAGAAAGAGGGCCCAGGGTAAGATGACCAATCCTTTCTTAGAAAGACAAATGAGGTGGACATTAGATGTAGGAGAAAACAAGAAACAGGACAGAAGCCTACCACTGAGGGCCTCTGAAAGTCTTTACCTGATACTCTTGTTAAATGATCACATTATCAAATATCCTTCTAAAAGATTATATATATATATATATATATATATATATATATATATATATATATCCATAGACATAAGTTGCTCTAAACCTTAGTTAAATAAACTTTTTTTTACAGTGGGTATAAGTCAATGGAAATGATGTATAGTTGGGCAAAATGCTGAAAATAAGAGATTTTCACAAATGGAATACTAATACAATCCCACCATTACCAAGGCTTACAGAATATCATTGAAGAAGAAACCAAAAAAAAAAAAATGTAAGAGCCAGAGTATTGGTACTAGTGTTGTGAAATGCCTTCTTGTTGATATGAAATGGCTATCACAATCATGAACTTATAGTCACTGTGGTTACCAGGACAAGACCTCAATAACACCAAGCCAACCAAATTCTGGAATATATGGGCTACATTAACTCATGTATCATCTCTTATTGAGAAGCTTTGACAGTTAGTAATATATGGGATAGGAAGAGAATCATATTTTGAGGATGAGCCTACTGGTAGGATTCCCGTAGTGTGGTAATTGTGCAGACATAATTCACTCATGGACTGTAATGGGTTTAGTAGGTTATCAACAACAGCAAAGACATGGACATTGTAGCAAGATGTATTTAAAGGAAAATGAGAATAGTATGAGGTAAATATCACTATGTTTCATTATATAACAGAAGAAATTTCTCAAGAATAAAGAAAACAATAAAAAAATTTTGATGCCATTGGATACTCAATAGAAAATAGGAAAGACAGGAACTTATAGTATCAGTTAATGTGTGTAGAAGCCTGAACTCTTCTGTGTAATTTTGAGCTCTACAGGTATTCTGATGTATACATTTGGGAAATCTTTCAAAAAGTCAAGCACTGCTGAAGGTCTTGAGCCCTTGACTCTTCTTTACTATATAACTAATGCATCCAAATACTACTAAATTTTCACAGAACTAAAATCTTGGCTAAATCTAAGTATTTGATCAACACCAGTGTTCTTCAGTATCAGAAGGGAAATTTTGTTACTCAATAATGGATAAACTATGCCATAGAAAAAAATAAGTACATTATAATTACTTAGGATAATACATATAATATTCCAAAATATTGAACAAAGCAAGGCAGTCACAGAATGTAATTACTGCATGATATCATTTCTACTGGAACATTTTTAAAACTTAAAATGAATATTCACAAGAAAAATAATGTTCACTGAAAGTAAGTCTCTTGTTTCTTGTTGGTGAGAGTGGTATTAGACAATTTAAGCTTTTGGAATTGAGAAATTTCTTTCTACAACTGTGTCCTGTTACACTGACATATTTATAATCACCAGTTTATTGTATTATACAATTATATGTTCTATATTTTTCTAAATAACTTAATTAAATTAAAAGTTTAACTAAAATAATGTTTAATAGACATTGTCACAGAAATAAATAAGATTCTTTCTCCCACAATTTAGTTGAAATTAAAAAAAAAATCAAGTGTTGTTCTTTTATGTTAATTTCATGGAAAATAAACAGAAGTGTAAATATGCATTTTATCCTTCTGAAGTTATTGTCGTATGACAACATGCTTATTGCCTGTGGCTGCTGGGCCTTGTTCTGGAAGTATCTAGCCTCTGTACAATATAATCTAGACCCAAAGTGTTTTCATTGATTATTCAGACTCATTGCTGAATAAGTTCACCTTTTCTATCTCTTTCTGAATTCTGGCTGACTAGTTCAGCTCAGCTTTATGGCTCAAACTCCTCTCTGCACTGACTTATTCAAACTGGCTTCTCTCTGCTTCAGACTTTGGCATCAAGCTAACTCTAGCGATCTGTTCTCATCCTCTGGCTTCTTCTCATGCTCTAGTTCCTTCTGTCTTCCCTGTGCCTATCTTGTTCTCTCTTCAACCTGTATCTATAAAACTGTCCTGGTAAAACCACCTCCCCCCCTCTCTCTTTCTCTCTCTCTCTCCAGTGCTGCCTTTTTGGCCACCTCTTTCTCCTCTCTGTTCTAGGGCTAGTTGATCACATCCTTGTCTGTCAGTTCTTTGGTTTTTCACTTTGTCTGACTCTCAATTAGACATCTCTTTCAAGCATGGGCGCTTCCTTCATCCAACTAAGTTTACCTTCATTGTTTGGGCGTAAAGATGTATTCTGAGGACAGGTCTTTATTTCAGACAGAGAAATTAAAAGTGTGTGCTAAGCTTGTGTCTATAAATTAATGTATTTGAACATTAACTATAGATAGCTAAATACTATTTGCTAATAATAATTTTTACAGATACTTTAAAATGTATGAATTGACCATTTCCATGTATGTATCTGCATTAGCCTTTAGCTAGGTCTTTCTTTTTTTTTCAGTTTCATTCTGTATTTCTTTCTTTACCCAATAGCCAATAGTTGTACTGTATTGTGTGATTTATACACTTGCTCTAATTTGTAGCTTGCAACATTTTTTTCCAAACTGTTTTTAATGGCTATTTCACACCAGTAATGTTTCTGTGGATTTCTGCTGAAACTGGATGTACTGAAACAACTGTTTTTAAAAATTATGACTTTAATACAGGGAAAGCAGTCTCATTCCAAAAGTTTGATATTATGAATGGCATGCTACTATTTTAAAATATGTCTTCTGCTTTATACATCCATCCTGATAGATAAGTCTTCACAAATGAATATTAACATTTCAAAATTTAACAATAATGTAGGGGGTGAAATAGCTTTCTAATTAGAGATCAAATGGCTACATCTGACATACACCTTTACCAAGTTCAAATATGTTTATATATATATATATATATATATATATATATATATATATATATATATATGTCGGCTCTTTTAGCTGATTTTGTGAGTCTGGGTTCATTCAGAAATCCTGTTTCTAAAAGCAATGTGGTAGTTGATTGGGGATAATAATTGACATTGACCTCTAGCCTACACATATACACATGCCCATGAGACATGCACACTCACACCTGCACACAAGGCATGAACACACACTTAACAAAAGAACACAGAAACTGCACAATTTAATGATTGTGTGTGGACATGTGTATGGACTGTAGGTGTGCATAATTCTTGGCTTTAAGGTGAAGAATTATTGAATCGTATGGAAGAAACAAAGTTGCAGTAAAAGTTGATACAGAAATTTATCCGAGTCTCTTTAATTTAAAGCCAACTTTCTCTAAAATGGGTAATGCCCATATTAGCTATTATTCAGTTAGCTATTATAAGACATCATACGTGGTGTCTCCTGCTAAATAATACATCTTTATTATCACCACTTTGATTTTCGCAAGATCCTATATCTATCTTTAATGACTATCTTTAATGGCTGTAAACTTTAACACAACATCCTCTGCTCATGAAGTTTGCTGTCTGATTTCTGAAGTGCTCCGTTTATAGTTTAAGTCATACCATGTCATTCATCAGTTGGAAATAGCCCAACAATTCCCTGCTAGTTCCTACATTAATTATATAAAGACTGCATGACTCCAGTTTCCTTTCACTGCTCTTACCTCACTTTGTATCACACTATATGAACTTGAGTGATATTCCTCTTTGCACAATCTGTGTATTATTATTTACTTCATATTATTTACTATAGCAAGAACAATGCTTTAGCACATCTCCTAACCTTTGATACAGTCCTGTCTGTACTTACACATATGATTATAAAGCCCTAATTTGTTGCATTAGATGTGCTACAAATTGGCAGCAATTAAGATAATTCAGTCAACATTATGTTTAAAATTAGTATGGATAAGATTTGAAGGACAGTTCTGAAGACATTTTATAAAGAGAAATGGTATTTTTTTTTTAAATGAGTGACTGTCTTGGATTTATTTGCTTCATGTACAAAATGTTTTAAATGTTTCACATTATTGGATGAGTCATCTTAAAATGACTAGAGATTTATTTACTATGGCAGATAATTGGCATCAATGAAAACTGTCAATCTATTGAACAGGATAAAGAAAAGCATCATCTATTGGTGATTTTATTTTCTATCTCTATTGTTTGCATTTTTATTGAAAATAAATTTGTAGATCTTATGAAGCATGGGCTTGAAATTCAAACTAGATCACTTAGTATGCTTTCAATGACTTTAGAGGGTGAAATTAATAGAAGTATTAGAGTTATAAGGGAACCAACATAGGAAATTTTATCTTTCTTTCTTTAGAAAACTCAGTCTTCTTTAGACAGAATGTTAAGTTATAAGACATATAGATCTCTGTATGAAAACAAAAGTTAGCTCCTTTTATAATGAACATTTTTACCTTATTCCCATATCACAATGTTAAGTACAAAATTAAATTAACCATTTTCTCTTCATTGGAGCTCTAATGAACTGTTAACACTGCCATGAAAATTTGTTGCAAGGTTTAGTGTAAGCAACATTTTATTACTCCTACTTAAAATACAGTAATAATAGCAAGCCATTATACTTACATAGCTCCAGCATTCAGTAGAAAATCTCTAAGTGATACATGCTTTTACAAATTATAATATTATCTACAAGAGCAAGGAAATATGATAACAGCGTATCTTTGCCTAAAGACTTTGACAGTACTGTATGCTCTTTGCATGAATGGATGACTTAATTAGTCTCCTTTACTGCAATACATTTAGATTGGTCCAAAACAGAAGCCCTCAACAGATACATGGTTAACAGAGCTTAACAAGCATTTTGTCACATTTCATACTCCTATAGTGCAAGACTAAATAATAGAACATTTATGTAAACTGAATATGCTTGCTGATATAGATGTTAATTGATGCAGGGACAGTATTTTCCTATTACTAAAATTCTTGTTTCTACAAGAGTAGTGTCATATCAGTTTATCATACTACTATATAACAATTTCATAAATAATTACCTACCATTTTCCTCTCTACCTCTTTGTGTCTGTGTTTCTGTGTGTGAAAGCCAGACCTGTCTATGCTAGTGTTAACTTTTAAAAATCAGAGAATAATACCTGGTTTCTGTCCCTTATTTCTAGCTTGTTTGAGATATTGTAGCTTATTGCCAGTCTCAGAGTAAACCAGGCTAGCTGGCACATGAATCTCAAGGTTTTTTTGTGTTTCTGCCACAGGATTGTATTCTGCTTTACATGAGACTTGAAGACATAAACCCACCTTGAGCAACAAGCACATTAAACGGTGAACCACCTTCCTTGGCATACTGCCCATATTTGATAACAATTTGTTATAAAGATGAAGTTAACTTCACACTATCTCATTAAAATAAATTTAAAAAATCAGAGAACAAAGAAAACTTCATTTGGGAATATATATGTAGTCATTGTATATTGGATACAATGTTAAGAAAGTATGGGCTGCAGTGTATTTCTTTTGATCATGTTGATTTAGCTGCTGCAAGGGTCTGGGTATCCTGGAAGACACTGCAACAAAATATCCAGCATCATAGGTATGGTTGTCTAGGACTCTTTAAAAATGTTCTTTCCTTGTATGTTCATGCCACAAATGAAATTATTTCTTAAGAAAGATGATATGAAACTTTTGGAATAAAAATCATCCAACAATATTCAATTGTTCCATTTTGTTCTTCCTTTCAATCGTGTGACACTGAAATAATGAGTACCTTATGAGATCTTCACTAGAAGGAAGGAGTTTGAATTCTGTCAAAATGAAGAAAAGTAAATGTCTGAGGGGAGACACATTTTAGTTTATTTACACAATCTATACATGTGTATAGAATATAGTGGGACACCATTATATACACAATTTGTATTTTTGTGTCACTTAAAAGAAACTTAAAATCAAGTCAGGAAAATAAAAGCTGCAAATTATTCTTGAGGATTAGTGAGAAATGCAGATATAAATGCATAGTAAAATGCAGACTAATATGAACATTGGTATAACAATTCTATATAGTTTATGAAATTAAAATATCTTGAATATGGTTGATTAATGTAATATCTCTAAATGCATCAAAACGCTACAACTTTTTAACTTTCTGACTAAAAACTGTACACATTCCTTTTCCCTATTTGACACTGTTTTATTGTTTGCCTGTTTTATTACTAAATAGAACACTCACTCTGAACAATGCAAATAATCACTAATAACTTTAAAGAAAAAATATATTTAGACCAAAACCTTGAACTTAGTTTCATTTTTTGAGACTTGGAAGCTTATTGTTTATGTATTTAAATTACCATATTAGTTACTTATTCAACGTCACATATCTTTATTCTTTTATTTTATTTTATTTTTTCTTATCAGTTACATTTTATTAACTGTATCCCAGCCCCAGCCGTGTCCCGATCCCTCATTCCTTCCCAGCCCCTCCATCCCTCCCTCATCCCCACCATGCCCCTTTCCAAGTCCAGTGATGGGGGGGACCTCCTCCCCATTCATCTGATCCTATTTTATCAGGTATCTTCAGGACTGGCTGCAAAGCCCTCCTCTGTGGCCTAACAGGACTGCTCCTCCCTTCGGGGGTGGGGAGGCCAAAGAGCCAGTCATTGAGTTCCTGTTAGAAATAGTCCTTGTTCCCCTCACTTTGGGAAACCAATTGGTTACTGAGCTACCACAGGCTACATCTGAGTGGAGGTTCTAGGTTATATCCATACATGGTCCTTGGTTGAATGTCAGTCTCAGAAAAGACCCTGTGCCCAGATATATTTGGTCCTTGTGGAGCTCCTATCCTTTCCCCATCAGACTAACTCCCAATATTTCTTATGATTTCCTGTATTCTGCCAAAGGTTTGGTCATGAAAACACTTTGCTTTGAAACACTGCTAGTTAGAGTCTTTCAGATACGCTCAGTAGACTCCTGTCATACGTTCAATGCACATCCCATCTGTCTTTCTAAACGAGGATTGATCAATTTACCCCATGTCTGCTCTCTTGATTATCTATTTTAGGTGTATAGATTTCCTTATGTTTATCATATCTTATAGGTTTATTCTTATGTACATATGAATGTATATAAAAAGGCAAAGTATTAAAATAATGCAGTGATTAATGAAATGAGGTTTCAACTAGACAGTAACAGCACTGGAGGCAACTGTAAATTTGACATTGTTTTCTTTAGCACTCTCTCTGATGCATCTGCCCTTTAGAATTGAAGAATGGCTAACCTAGAACCTCCACTCAGATGTAGCCTGTGGTAGCTCAGTAACCAATTGGTTTCCCAAAGTGAGGGGAACAGGGACTATTTCTAACAGGAACTCAATGACTGACTCTTTGGCCTCCCCACCCCCCAAGGGAGGAGCAGTCCTGTTAGGCCACAGAGGAGGGCTTTGCAGCCAGTCCTCAAGATACCTGATAAAGCAGGATCAGATGAATGGGGAGGAGGTCCCCCCTATCAGTGGACTTGGAAAGGGGCACGGTGGAGATGAGGGAGGGAGGGAGGGACTGGGAGGGAATGAGGGATCGGGACACGGCTGGGATACAGAGTTAAAAAAATGTAACTGATAAAAAAAAGAAAAAAAAAGAAAAAAAAAGAAAAAAAAAAGAATTGAAGAATGGGAGCACAATAGACTCCATTTTGGTATTAGCCTCCATCTTGTACTTGACCTAGCTCTCACCCTCAGAACCTAAAAAACATGTTTTTACTTGCAGGAAACCATACCATTCCAGAAGACACAGTGTGCCCACCCTGACACCAATCAGGAAACAAGTCGAAATGACTGTTGTCTTTGTGGTTGCTAAAATAATTATATGCTTTCCTTGTGGTTGTCAAAATATTACTCTAACTTGCCTTTAACCAATCACTATGTATCAAGCTTGCTCTTGCTAAATCTCACCCAATCATGTAACCTACAAGTCTGGAATCCCCTTCCCCTTGCTAAAAACCCACTAGGCTAGGGACCTTGGCCTCTGACTACCGTGTCAGTTCATGCTGGGAGTCCAAGCCTAAACCCAAAATAAAGGTTCTTTGCTTTTGCAGACGATTTCTGACTCCTGGTGTGGTCAGTGGTCTTTTGGAGTCTTGCATACTGGTACAACAGAATCATAATGTCCTTGAAATTATTCAGGCCTCATTTTCAATTTGTTAAATTCTGGGTGAGGGGGTTGTTTGTCTGTTTATTATTTTTATCACTGTACAAATATTTTGCTTTAATATTTACTCAATTTCAAAATCTGAAATTCTGATTTAAGAGGTTTCCATTATTCCTTTAATGTAGCTGTATAGTTTGTGTGTATATTTCACAGATAAAGTAGAAATGTTTTCGTCATTACTGTTACACTCTCTGAATGGGGGCTCCGTATGGCATCTGAGCACTGAGACAAAAACCAGGGATTATATGCTTCTGAGAGTATCCATCTTTACTTTTCAAAGGCACTGACACATGAGATTGCATAGAAGTAGCTTTAGATCTTTATTTAAATAATTACACAAATAACAGCAACTCAAACTACAAATTCTTTTGTGCCAGGAAGGATAGCCCCGTGGTAGCCAACCAGCAGCAAGCAGTATAATTGTCATAGAACACGAAGGACAGTACAAAAAGGAATAGATGAACAGTTCTTACTAATGAAAGTCAAAGTACAACTAAGCAAAGTGAGATTTAAAATGAGCCTTCAGGAATAATGTATAGACGATGATGCATTTCCCGCAACATCATGTAAGATGAGAGAGGAATAAAGAACCCTGATTGTCAACCCTGCTCCCCCACTTTGATCACAGAAGTGTATCTGACAATAAATGAGTGTTTACACCTAACAAGAGGATTTTTTTTTGTCAAATATAAATAAGGATTATTTAATAGAGAACAGGTATATGTGTTATCACACTGATGTTGAAAGAAATCTAGGTCAAATGTCATTTTATGATTTAATGGTACATGACATGTTATCATATTAGACTGCATACAATAAGCCTAGACTCTCAATTTTTAACAGCTTAAATTATTATAAAATTTATATTTTTCACTAATGTCAGGTTGTTTCCAGGTGGCTTTCTTTGACATGTCTTCTCTCTTAGATACAAAGTTAAATACAATCATGAATGGCTAGTTGAATGAATAAATATTTAACATGTATTAGGGTCTTCGGTAAAAATGAATATTTACATGCATAGTAGGATTGAAATATTTCTAAGAAATACTCAAAATTTATAGCAATAAATTTAGTTGCATATGTTATAATATCCTGGTGAGGGCAGCAAATGACTCATCTTGAAGTCATTTGGCTGGTTTTAATTTTTCAAAAATTTAATTTAAAAATAATAAATGTGTGTACTTAAGGAATACAAAATGTCATTTTGACATGTATGTTGTGGAACAATGGAGAAAAATTAAATATATCTGTCACCTCACAAGCAATTTTTTTGTGTGTATGGAAAGATTCTTTAAGTGACTAGGTTAGCAATTTAACAGTATTGAATAATACAATGTGTTGTTTATAATTACAATCACCACAAATTACAAAATAGCTCATTTTGGGACTGGGAAAAAATAACTCAGCAAATTAGAGTGCCTCGTTCTGTTTGTTTAATTAGTTTTGGGTTTTTTAATTTTAATTTTATTTTATTTTTAATTACACTTTATTTACTTTTTATCACCCCCTCTAGTTTCCTCCTTCCTCCCCTCCCAATCTCTCTCTTCCTTCCCCTTCTCCAAGCATGCCCCTCCCCAAGTCCACTGGTAGGCTAGGCTTTCTTTTTCTTCCTTCTGATCCTAGTCTGTTAGGTCTCATCAGGAGTGGCTGCATTGTCTTTCTCTGTAGCCTGGTAAGACTGCTTCCCCCTCAGGGCTGCTCCCCCCTCAGGGGGAGGTGATCAAAGAGCAGGCCAATCAGTTCATGTCAGAAACAGTCCCTGTTCCCATTACTATAAAACTCACTTGGACACTGAACTGCCATGGGCTATATCCGTGCAGGGATCTTAGGTTACCTCCATGAATGGTCCTTGGTTGGAGTATGAGTCTCAGAAAAGACCCCTGTGCTCATATTTTTTTGGTTCTGTTGCTCTCCTTGTGGAGCTCCTGTTCTCTCCAGATCTTGTTTTTTATGAGATTCTTTCTTCTTTTTTAATTTTTTCATTATTATTATTATTATTATTATTATTTATTACAATTTATTCACTTTGCATCCTGGCTGTAGCCCCCTCCCTCATCTCTTACCCACCCCAACCTCCCTCTCTCCCGTTCCCCCATGCCTCTCCCCTAGTCCACAAATAGGGGAGATCCTCCTCCCTTAATATCTGACCCTAGCCTATCAGATATGTATCATCCTTTTCTGTGGTCTAGTTAGGCTCTTCACCAGGGGGAGGTGATCAAAGAGCCGACACTGAGCCCATGTCAGAAACACCCCCTGCTCCCCTTACTAGGAACCCCACATGGAGACTGAGCTGTCAGTGGGCTACATCTGAGCAGGGGGTCTGGTCCTTTCCATGCATGGTCCTTGGTTGATTCATCATTCTCTGCAGGACCCCAGGAGCCCAGATTTTTTTGGCTCTGTTGGTCTTCTTGTGGAGCTCTTGTGCCCTCTAGATTCTTCTGTCTCCCCCTTCTTCTATAACATTCCCTGAACTCTGCCCACATTTTGGCTGAGTCTCAGCATCTGCTTCCATACCTTGATGGGTAGAGTCTTTCAGAGGCCCTCTGTGGTAGGCTCCTATCCTCTTCCCTGTGTTCTCCTAATTCTGATGTCTATTTGCCCTTCTAAATGAGGTTTCAGCCTCTTCCCTAGGATCTTTCTTGTTGTTTAGCTTCTTTAGGACTTTATATTTTAGTATGTTTATCCTATATTACATGTCTAATATCTACTTATAAGTGAGTATATACCATGTGAGTCTCTCTGTTACTGGGATACCTCACTATTGCTGGTGGGAATGTAAACTTGTACAGCCACTTTGGAAATCAATCTGGCACATTTTCAGATCATTAGAAATAGTGCTTCTTTAAGATCCAGCTGTACCACTCCTAGTCATATATCTAAAATATGCTCAAGTACACAACAAGGACATTTTGCTTCACCATGTTTCTAGCAGCTTTAGTTGTAATAGCCAGAATCGGGTGTTATGCCCTGTTCGTGAGATTCCCCAGAGACCACCACTGCAAAACACATGAAGTTTTATTTGATATAAGCTGGAGCCAGGGTCACAAGATCCCTGTGGAAACAGAAAGGTAAACAGCCCTGAGGTCTGGGGGAACAAGGCTTTTAAAGGGTAAAACCGAAAGTGGGGAATTTCCAAGCCTTAGTCTATTTTAGAGTCCAAAGACATCAGGCTCCTGGTCTAGCCATCTGGACGGTATCTGCTCATGAGCAATATCTGGAATGTCTTGTTAGGTACTGATAAGACTGCCTTTAGAGAGGGGGAACGATTAACACATCCTGTGGCTTTCTTAGTAGTAAGGCTATGTGACCTTGGTTACCAGGTAGGAGCTATCTGGATGGGTTGCCAGGCAATGGTATCTCAGGAGAGCAAAGATCAAGCCTGATTAATTTCTACAGCAGGGTGGGTCTGTCTCCACTTGCCTTCTCCTTTGTCTAAACTTGTACCCAGGACCTCAGTCATGTTGCCTTATATTCAAATTTTACACTTTGAATCTCTCACTGGAAACAAACCAGATGTACCTCAATTGAGGAAGGAATAAAGAAATTGTTGTACATTTACACAATGGAATACTACTCAATGATTAAAAGCAAGGAAATCATGAAATTTGCAGGCAAGTGGTGGTTAGAGTACTTTGTCTGCAGCTACACAGACATGACTTCATTTGACTTGCATCTTGCTAATAGCCGTCCATGAAAACCTATTAGCCCAGCATGTGGAAGATGGAGACAGAGACAGAGGGATATCTCAGGCTTGCAAGCCACAAGGCAAGTTCCAGGGACAGTGAGAGGCTCTCCCCCCAAAAATAAAGGTTAAGAGTGAAAGCAGGACAGTCAGGTAGTTCTCTGGCTACTGTAGTCCTGAACATACACGAGAGTGTTCACAAGTGTATATATCTGGGCACAGGGTCTTTTCTGAGACTGACATTCAACCAAGGACCATGTATGGATATAACCTAGAACCTCCACTCAGATGTAGCCTGTGGTAGCTCAGTAACCAATTGGTTTCCCAAAGTGAGGGGAACAGGGACTATTTCTAACAGGAACTCAATGACTGGCTCTTTGGTCTCCCTACCCCCAAAGGGAGGAGCAGTCCTGTTAGGCCACAGAGGAGGGCTTTGCAGCCAGTCCTGAAGATACCTGATAAAACAGGATCAGATGAATGGGGAGGAGGTCCCCCCTATCAGTGGACTTGGAAAGGGGCACGGTGGAGATAAGGGAAGGAGGGAGGGACTGGGAAGGAATGAGGGATCGGGACACGGCTGGGATACAGAGTTAATAAAATGTAACTGATAAAAAAAAATAAAAAAGAAAAAAAAAAGAAAAAAAAACAAACAAGTGTATGCATTACACATGTGGCCAGTATCTCTCCTATTTTCTACCCATCCTGTTATCACACAGCCACAAATTACTGAGCATTCTTCTTTTCTTCTATGAGGAAGTCTCACAGTATTTGTCAATCCTGATGTATTTCAACTAAAGTAATTTTCTCTATCTTATTTGTGTTACCACAAATGACAGACATTATTTTTTAGAGGCTGCATAGTATTCTATTAAGTTATGCTAATATTTATTACATGTTAAGTCACATTTTTATCCATATTCACTGATGGATACAGAGATTATTTTCATACTTTAGCGATTACAGATGATATACTCAGTGAGCCAGAAAATGCAGCTGCCTCTTGAATATACTATTTCATTTCTGCAGTATACATACTCAAAAGTGGAATTGCTAGATCACATAGCATTTTGTATTTTTAGCATTTTAGGAAACTCCTTATGTTTAAAATGCAGATGCACTACTATACAAACTTGAAGCTTTCATGAAGTTTGGCATGCAGCTCACAGTCCCAAGAAAGTATTCTCAGACAAAGCAGCTGTAGTTTTCATCTGTGCAAGCACCACCTCTTCACTGTCTTCCTGAGCCATACACTTAAATTCATCTGTGTATTCTTCAGCAGCATACACATGCCACCAAAATGCTCAAAAGAATCCCAGGAGCCACTAGCATTACTTTGAATGTTAAAATTTGTCTGAAAATAAAATCTAGGAGGAATGTACATTCTTAGTGACATGAAAATAACATAATTGCTCAGATTTAGCATATATTGTTTATAATTTAATTTTTGTTTCAATACTCTATCGTCTTAGGAGCTTATTGACGAATCAAGTAGTAATTTCTTACAATTAGTGGATAAATAGGAGCCCATGGAATGCTTTGTTTTTATATATTTATTCACCAAAGCTCATTATATTGCTTATTCTCCAAATGTGCTGTAAACATGTAGATAGTTTAATTGGTAACATTTCTTGGGTAGATTCTGTATTTTTTTTAAATTTACTTAATATTTACCTAATGAACTGTTATATAAAAATACTATACAAATATAACTTAAAAATTTGGGAGATTCTTTTATTGACTTGAGAGTTATTTAAGAACTTGCTATGTATGAGAAAGTATTCCTTTTTATTTATTTTATTTATATATTTATTTATTTATTACAATTTATTCACTTTGTATCACTGCTGCAGCCCCCTCTCTTGTCCATCCCAGTCTCACTCACCCTCCCTCTTCTATACCTATGCCCACTCCCTGGTTTCCTGATAGGGGAGGGCCTCCTCCCCTTCTATCTGACAGCTGCCTATCAGGTCTTATCAAGGCTGGCTGCATCATCTTCCTCTGTGGCCTGACAAGGCTGTGCTCCCCGACCCTCAGAGGGAAGTGATCAAAGAGCCCGCCACTGAGTTCATGTCAGGGACAGTCCTTGTACCCCTTACTAGGGTAACAACTTGGAAACTAAGAGGCCAATGGGCTTTCTTTGAACGGCGGGGGGGGGGTAGGTACTCTTCATGCACAGTCCTTAGTTGGAGTATTTGCCTCACAGGGTCCCTTGTGCCCAGGTATTTTGGCTCTGTTGTTCTTCTTGTGGAACACCCCTCATGAGGAGGTGATCAAAGAACCAGCCACTGAACTTAGGGAACCCACTTGGAAACTGAGCAGCCTATGGGCTTTCTCTGAGCAGGGGGTCTAGGTCCTCTCCATGCATGTTTGTTGGAGTGTCTATTTCTGCAGCCCCCACCCCCTGGGCCCAGCTTTTTGGGGTCTGCTCTTCTCCTTGTGGAGTTCCTGTCACCTCCTGGTCTTTCAAACTCCCTCTTCTATAAGGTTTCGGGCACTCTTTCCAAAGTTTTCTCTATGTGCTATGTACTAATTAATTGTTTGAATTTATCATTCTTTTCATGATTAAAAATACATACTACATTTTCATCATGTTATCCCCATTCTACTCCTCTTCCCAGATTCTATATGCCAAGCCCACTTCATGCTCTCTTCTAAGAAACAAACTAAAATTAAAATAAAAACAAACATAGAACTCAGTAAGACAAAAAATAAACCAAACCAGACCAAAACGAAAATTAAATAAAAAATATGCAGGCGTACAGATTTTAGTATGTTTATCCTAATTATAGGTCTAGTGTCCACTTATAAGTGACTATATACCATGTAAGTCTTTCTGCTTCTAGGATACCTCACTCAGGATGATCTTTTCTAGATCCTACCATTTGCCTGCAAATTTCATGATTTCCTTGCTAGTGGACTTGGAGAGGGGTAGGGAGGAGAAAAGGGAGGGAGAGTGGGATTGGGAGGGAATGTGGAAGGGTTTACAGCTAGGATACAAAGTAAATAACCTGTAATTAATATAAAAAAAAAGATTCAGGTCACTTTTTGCTTTCCAACTACTCCTGGGCTTGCAGCCTTCCCATGGAGTGTGGTTGATCTACCCAGTGTCACTCCATTGGACAACACTGATTTCACACAACCACATATTACTGAGCATTCTTCAGTAATTTGGTTTGCCAGCAGATACCAATTGCCAATCAGCGATTGCCTATGAGTAGGACTTGTGTCTAAGCCTTCCTGTTGGGATTTTGAAACTAAATTATTGTTGTTGTTCTTATTGAACAATTACAACAAAAAATTAACAAGAAAGAAAGTAATCGAGAAGGAAATTCAGGTAAAGTAAGGAAAAAGCTATAAAAAGAAAACCAAAACATTTTTTAATATTCAATCTCAACTTTATTTTCTCTAAATTGTCTGAGCATGGTGATGTAATCTAACCAAAAGATAAAGCTAGAAGAATCCTCACATGTAAGTACAGATTTTTCCCTAAAGTCTATGCCATCCTCTTGGCACATCTATCTATATGAAATCCAACATTAAAAATATATACCTAGACCCAGTACTTTTGATAATGTTTGGTTTCCTAAGAAAAGTTTTGTTTTGAAGTATGGTCTAATCTTGCATATTAACTCTCTACAAATGACTTGTACACAAAACCCATTTGTCTATTAACAGACTGGAAAAGGCTGATTCTCTTTTAATTATAAATAGAGGCAGTCTTTTGAAATGAAGAGATATTTGGTTATCAGGACAAGACATGAGCTGTAATAACTAGTAACATTTAAGAACTTTTTAAAAAAATATATTACTACCTTATTCCCAAAAAGTGGAATAGAAAATGTAACAATAATTGTATGATTTTGACAAGCTGCAAGTAGTTTTCCAAATATGAAGGTTCCTCATAAGCATATTCAGTAAAACAGCAAAATGTTATTTTCTATTTTTTTGCAGACACTGTAGTGCTCTGGGACAATAATGTAAACAGAAAAGCATGTCTCTACGGATCTCAGGGCCTGTATGTTGGGTCCAGATGATATTTTCCAATTTCTTCAAAATTATGTTCATACATTACTGATATTTTGTTATTTTTGAATTTATTTCTCATAAACTACCTCAAATCCTTTTTGGAACCAAACATGCTATTAATTAATTGCTTAATTCTATGCAGCTGCACTGTCATGGTCCCTCTGCCAGATATGGGAAATACAAAGATAAACACAACACAATCCCATTTTGCAAGAGATTGAAAATTCAGCAAGTGTGGTTTCCGTTTTCATGGCATGTTTGAATGTAACATCTCTTCCACATTATCATATTTGATATACATACATGGGAAACTTTAAAAGTGCATTAGAAGTGTGTTTACCCTTCCTGAGGCCCTGAACTGCAACAATTATTTTTTTTTTTTCAGTAATGGATCCACTGGGAAGATGTTGTTCATGTGTAACAATTCAAGAGGGAAGAGATGTGTTTCCAGGGAGAAAAGGTAGAATTCTGAAGCAGCTGCCTTTAATCCTCTACTGTGTCACTGGATTTTAATTTTTTTATAAAGCAAATTCCTCTATCCTGGTCTATATCTGACAGTCAGATATTTGTATAAATAATGAACTTATTCAAAAAACAAAAGCCTGCATCTTACATGGAACAGAATGACAAAAAAAAAAAAAAACCCAAAACAAACAAACAAAAAATAAACAGGCTAGGGAGCAGAGTGGAGCTTGACCACATTAAGAGAAGGCTCGTATGCAATTAGCATGTTGATGCCTCACATATAAAAATAGTATAAATGTGGAGCTGGAAAACAATCTAATGACTATTTACTAAATAATAATTATATGGGTTTGTGTGTACTTAATTGAGTAATTATTCCTTCTATATTTTCTATACTAAAGCAAGTATTAGTAATATTTACTTATATTACTGCTATCTGTGGTTTTCCATTTAAGTGTGTATAACTTGAAAATAGGCTACAATACAAGGCTACTTACTGCTCTGTGGTTTTGCATCTTTATTCTCCAACTGACTGGCAAAGGAAGTGCCTCTGCTGCTGTTCTGAGGGGAACAATGAAACATAAAAACCTGGAGAGGTGGCATCAACAGCCGTTTACCGATTTTGTTGATCACATGGAGGACTAGAGTACACAGTGCAGAAACACACAGAGTTTGCACTTTAAGAAGAATAAACAATCAGGAGTCGGGAGGAAGGATCACTAGCAGTAGCAAGAAGGTATCATGATGTGTAGTTCCTGCCTAAGAATGAGAAAAATTACTCAGTGCACTGGCAGGACAGAGAATGAGGACGGAACCGAGAGTAGATGGTCTAGATAAAGTAGACCACCTCACTGCTGGCCATGTTTCTATGAGTGAATAGCAAACCTAGTAGGACCAGAAGAACACACAGATAGACTTCTGCGATGCCAGAAGGCTCAAACAACACAAGAAATGGGAAGACTTGCTTTGCATCCGCACTCCAGATTTTAAAAAATTCTTCTTTATTGTAAATAATTATTAATGACTGAACTTGGAGTAGATCCTCTTTCCCACAAAAAGTGAATTGATACATGACTATGGAAATGGAAAAAAAAATGAAGGAACATTGTAGCAGTGAGTGTGAGTCAGGGCTAAATGTGCTACTGATACATCCAAAATTGGTAATAAATTCATTCTGCTTATTCAGTGTGAGCCCCTGGTGATAGTCCAAATCAAGAATAGACATAGGAAAATTGGCAACCTTCTTTAACGGTGATTTCGTTTTGTAACAAAACTGAAGGTTGAATACATTGTCACCAGTAGGAAGTTAATGTGATAAATGCTTTGCAATTCTTTAGGGTTAATTTGAGTTTTCAAATTTTCAGGTCAATTAGACAACAAAAATATCGTGCTTTTAATATGATAACTGTCATATTAAATACATATAATAAGTAAGATAGATAATTTTTAATTTTCTGTTGCTGTGATAACCACATGACTAAGGCAACCCATGGTACAATTTACTCTGGTTTAAAATTCTACAAAAAACATCATGGTGGGGATTCAGACAGCAAGTGGCCAGCATGACTGCAGGAGCAGGAAGCTGGGTATTCGCATGTTTTATACAACAAGAAGACAGAGAGATTGAATGGAAATATGCCTTCCCAAACCCTGCCAAGTGACATACATTCCCCAGTAAGGCTACACCACCAGCTGGGAACCAAATATTCAAATACCTACGCCCATGCACAGAGACTTTTCTCATTCAAATTGTTACATATATATACTTAGTTGAATAGGAACAAATCTAAATTAAAAGCTTTAAGTGATAAAACATTATTTAATGATAAAAAATATCTATGAAAATATACATTAAAAATCCAATGTAGGGAGGGAGGGTGGAATTGGGCAAGGATAAGGAAAGGGGCTACAGTTGGGATACAAAATAAACTGTAATTAATATAAAAATAAAAATTAAAAAATCCAATGTAATTACCGCTAAGTCCCATAAAAGTAATATGTATATAATGCTATATGTAATGCTTTCACTATTTATTAAAAAATAGTGTTGACTATACTGAAATTTAAAAAAAATAGATACTTTTTCTGTAAAGATTCTGTGTCCAAAGTAACAAGATTTGCTTCAAGTCATATTTTACATAATCATATTTATTGGATATTGATTCAACACTGTGTTCTTAATCAAATTATGTTACACAATGTAAAAGCACAGATTGTGAACAAATACAAAAATCACCTATATATTATGCATTGTACACAACACTGTGATTCGTGCAGAGAGATTTTCTCCTCTTTAACTTTTTATATGAAATTCATGACTTATTCTACATTTATTTTAGAAAAATATTCAGGATATTTATAAAAAATATCTTTTTCAAATTCTTATTTGGCATAGTTAATTCAGCTCTATATTAAGAGTCTTATTTTATTTGACACATCATTTGACTCATCATATATGTGTACATACATACACACACATACACACGTACACAAAATCATCTTCAGGAGACAGACAAATTTTTAAAAGTCAATGACCCTTTAAATTAGAACATTCATTTATTTCTTTAGAATTATGTTTTTAGGGTCTGTATATGTGCATCAGGAGTTAAGAGCTCTTATTGCTCATCCAGAGAGCCCAAGGTCATTTCTCAGTATCTTACAACAGCCTGTAACTTCAACTCCAGGGGATCAAATGTGCTGTTCTGGTCTCTGTAGTCACCTGAACACACATGGCGTGCAGTCGTAGAGATAACACACACAAGCATAAGTACATTTTTTAGTCTTTAAAGAGATGTCACTAAGAAATTGTCATATACAGGGCTGGAGTTACTAAAAATAAATTTATCACATAAAAGTGTGTCGTGGATAGTCACCTTCCATTTCAGCTGCAAACCTCAATGACCAGCTTCTGTTATTTAGCTACTGATGATGTCTTTTATTAAGCAGACATTCATAAAGAGACATATTAAGCACTAGTGGGTCAGGGATGACAGTGCAACAAAGAGTTTGCCACAGGTGTTTTTTTTTTTTTTTTTTTTTCTGACCGTAGCTAAGAAAAATTGTATGTATTTAAAAAAAAGTTTCCTTCTACATAGATTAGGTAGTTTCTATGGCTTTTGATTGACACATTTGCAAATGCTGAAATCCTGAAAACCGAAGTATAATTTGTAGAAGCAAGAGCCTGCATTTGGTTGATTTCCTCTGAGACATCCCACTGGGATGTGACATTTGATTTTGATTTTTCAAGACCACCTTTGTGACAAAATGTCATCAGCTATCTCCTAATGCTAGAGACATATTTCCTTTGACAGTAGTGACTGTATCACCAAATGAAAGAGATATACTTCATGTGACAGTAGTGACTATTTCATCAGGTAGTCCACAAGATATCGCATAAATTATGAATACATTATATTACATTAGAGTACATTATATAAGAATAAACCATTTTTTTTTCTCAGAGGGGGAATATCACTCGCAAAAGCAACCATTGGCTTAGTATTGTAGAATATTAGGCAAAACAATGGCATGTTTCTCCAAAAGTGTTACAGCATCAAAACATAATTACAGTGCATTTCTCAAACAAAATTTCATGTATGATGGATCAGGAAATATATAAATAGGATTCTATGGTCAGGACTAGTAACTGATGTTATCTATATCTATCTAGATCTAGATATAGATAGATAGACAGACAGACAGATAGATAGATAGATAGATAGATAAATAGATATAGATATAATGTACAAAATTACATACGTGTTCATCTTTATTTTGTAGACATATACTTGCTTTAAGTAGAAGAAACCAATTTCTACTAAAACGCAAAATTTGGCTGGTGGAAAACCTGCAAATCATGTATGACTAATAAGGCTACAAGGAATTACTTTGTTACTCGCCTATCAGTGGGCTTGGTGAGGGGTGTGGAAAGAGAAGAGGGAGGAAGGGTGAGATTGGCAGGGGAGAAGAAAGGGGGCTACAGCTGGGGTACAAAATGAGTAAATTGTAATTAATAAAAATAAATTAATTAATCATAAAAAATTTCTTCATAGCTTCTTTAACACAAAAATTACAATTTTGAAAATATAAACTCAGTAATGGATTATCACTACTTACTTTCATATTTTTTAATTTATGTGTATTAGTGTGAAGGTGTCAGATCCCTTGGAATTGGTGGTACAAACAGATGTAAGGTGTCATGGGGGTGCTAGAAACTGAACCCAGGTCCCTTGGAAGAGCAGACAGTACTCTCAAACACTGAGCCATGTCTCCAGCCCACTGACTTTCATATTTAAGAAAAAATAAATGACAATATGGGAAAGATTATAAAACTATACATCTTTAATTATTTTAATTAATATTGATGCATTCATTTCCAATTTGTATGGAATATTTTTCAATTAATAGAAATTTGGCAAATTCAAATTGATAAAATAGTGCTGACTGTTGATGTGAATTTCTTGGTTCTGAGTTCCTATCCTCCAGGACAGGAATAGGAAAGTTTGCTGCACTAATAGGCCATATACAGATTATGCTGTGATACTGTCTAAGTTATATAAAGCATAAAATTTAAAGTTGGCGATTTTTCTCTAACCCACCTAGCCCTCAAATAATGAGACAGAGTCTTTAGCTTTATTCAATTTTTTTTCCTATGGAGGAACAGTTATAAATCTATTCTGTTCCTCTATACTAATAACTAGCTCCATCTCAGCCAAAATTTCCAAGATTCGTGCATTTCTGTTTCCACTGTTTTCTCATCTTCTGTCCTGAACTTCTTCTCCTGACCAAACCCCCTTAACTCCTCCCCTGCTGGAAACAAAAATTCAGCTCTATTTCTCTACTGCTCAGTTATCTGCTGATCAGTTTCGTTGACAAATCAGAGAATAACTGGTGAGCAGTGTTTACACAAACTAGAGACTGGAGAATCTTTGAATAAGCATTACAATGCCATGTCCAAAATGCAGCCAGGTATGAGGGCAGAGAAATTAGCATGTGAATAATACAAGGATAACCTTTACACAGCACACAGTAACATGATGCTAACAGTCATGCATCTGGTTCAGCAGTCTTTTATTACAGGAGCAGCATAAGCAATCAAACAGGAAGTACAAGTATCCAAAGTCTGTAATCAGCATAAATGACAGTGGCAGGCATAAAACTTATAAAGGACATTTACCCCACTTTTTCAGTACCTTATGGAAATACCAAAGTGTTACAGAAGAGTTCACTAGAAATGTTTAAGCACTGGAGGATTTCCTTTTATTTTTATTTAATTTTTAATTTTTATTTTTATTAATTACAATTTACTCACTTTGTATCACCCTGTAGCTCCCTCCCTCCTCCCTTCCTAATCCTATCCTCCCTCTCTCTTCTCCACCAACGCCTCTCCCCAGTCCACTGATAGGAGAGGTCTTCCTCCCCTTTCTTCTGATCCTAGTCTATCAGGTCTCATCAGGAGTGGCTGCACTGCCTTCCTTTGTGTCCTGGTAAGGCTGCTCTCCCTTCCCCATGGTTAGGTGATCAAAGAGCAGGCCAATCAGTTCATGTCAGAGACAGTCCCTATTCCCATTACTATAGAACCCACTTAGACACTGAACTGTCATGGGCTACATCTGTGCAGGGGTACTAGGTTATCTCCATGAATAGTCCTTGGTTGGACTATTCTCAGAAAAGACCCCTGTGCACAGAATTTTTGGTTCTGTTGATTTTAAGTCTGTGATTGTAGTATGGTTATCCTGTATTATGTGAATAATAACTGCTTATAAGTTAGTGTATACCATGTGTGTCTTTCTGTTTCTGGGCTACCTCACTCAGGATGATCTGTTCTAGTTCCATCCATTTGCCTGCAAATTTCATGATTTCTTTGTTTTTTGTAGCTAAGTAGTATTCTATTGTGTAAATGTACCACAATTTCTTTATCCATTCTTTGGATGAGGGGCATCTAGGTTGTTTCCAGATTCTTTCCTTTGCTATGAACATACTTGACCAATTGTCCTTGTATAGTGGAATATTTTTTAGGTATATACCCAGGAATTGTATAGCTGGGTCTTGAGGTAGCACTATTCTCAATTTTTAGAGAAAGTACCAGATTGATTTCCAAATTGGTTATAAAAGTTTACATTCCCATCAGCAATAGAAGAGGGTTCCCCTCTCTCCACATACTAGACATCTTCTGTCACTTGATTTTTGATTTTAGGTATTGTGATGGGTGTAACGTGAAATCTCAGAGTCATTTTTATTTCAATTTTCCTGATGACTAAGAAAGTTAAAGTGTATTTCTTTAAGTGTTTCTCAGGCATTCAATATTCTTCTGTTGAGAATTCTCTAGTTCTGTACCCCATTTTTAATTGGATTATTTTGTTTGTTGGTGTTTAATTTCTTGAGTTCTTTATATATTTTCGATATTAGCCCTCTGTCTGATGTAGGGTTGCTGAATATTTTTTCCAGTCTGTAGCCTATCATTTTGTTCTTTTGACAGTGTCCTTTGTTTTCCAGAAGCTTTTAAGTTTCATGAGGTCCCATTTGTTAATTTTAGAGGCTGAGGTAACAAGTTTTCAAAGAAATAGTTTAATGTGATATTTGCCAAATATTTTTCTTATTTAGCCCCTTGACCCCTAGTTGCTTGCTTCTCCTGCTCCTCACTTGCTAATCTCTGTCCTCCCTCATTATCATATTTGTATTTAGTTCACAGTATTTCATTATTCTCTATTTTTAAAAGATGTCCTATCACCTAACATAAGAGTTTTTCTTCCTCATCTCTGATACTTCTTTATATTGAAACCCATTTTCTTTTATTAAAAAAAAAAACCTTCTAATTGCTGAATCCACCATTCTGTTTCTATGCCAGTACCATGCAGTTTTTACTACTGTTGCTCTATAGTACAGCTTGAGATCAGGGGTGGAGATACCTCCAGAAGATTGTTTATTATACAGGTTTTTTTTTAATGATTCTTGTTTTCTTGTTATTTTATATGAAGTTGAGACTTTTTCTTTCAAGGTCTGTAAAGAATTGTGTTGGTAATTTGATGGGAATTGCATTGAATCTATAGATTGCTTTTGGAAAGACGTCCATTTTTACTATGTTCATGCTGCCAAGCCATGAGCATGGGAGATATTTCCATTTTCTGATATATTCTTCTATTTTATTGAGTATTTTTGCATCAATGTTCATAAGAGAAAAGGGCTGAAATTCTCTTTCTTCATTGAGTCTTTGTGAGGTTTAGTTATCAAGGTGACTGTGGGTTCATAGAATGAGTTTGGTAATGTTCCTTCTGTTTCTATTTTGTGGAATAGTTTGAAGAGTATTCATGTTAGCTCTTCTTTGAAGGTCTGGTAGAATTCTGAGCTGAAACCATGTTACCCTGGGCTTTTTTTGGATGGAAGACTTTCAATGACTGCTTCTATTTCCTTAGTGGATATAAGACTATTTAATTGATATAACTGTTCTTGATTCAGCTTTGCCAAATTGAATCAATCAAGAAAATAGTTCATTTCATTTAGATTTTCAAACGTTGTGGCATATAGGTTTGCGAAGTAAGAGCTAATGATTGTTTGGATTTCCTCAGTGTCTGTTGTTATGTCCTCTTTTTCATTTCTGATTTTATTGATTTGGATGGTGTCTCTCTAGTTAGTTAGTTTCTCTTTAGATGGTCTCTTTAGTTAGTTTGACGAAAAGTTTTTCTCTCACTTGTTTATTTTCTCAAAGAACCAGCTCTTGATTTCATAGACTCTTTGAACTGCATTGTTTGCTTCTAATTTATTAACTTCTGCCTTGTGTTTGATTATTTTCAGCCATCTACTCCTCTTGGGTATGTCTGCTTCTCTCCCCCCCCCCCACGCAGGGCTTTCAGGTGAGGCTTTAAGTTGCTTGTATGAGATGTTTTCAATTTCTTCTTGAGGCATTTAGTGCTATGAACTTTCCTCTTAGTGCTGCTTTCATTGTGTTGCATAAGACTGGGTATGTTGTGCCTTCATTTTCATTGAATTTTAGGAAGTCTTTGATTTCTTTCTTTATTTCTTCCCTAACACAGCTGTCATTGAGTAGCAAGTTGTTCAGTTTCAATGTGTGTATAGGCTTTTTACTATTTCTGTTGTTGAGGTCCAGCTTCAGTCCATGGTGGTCAGATAGATTACAAGGGATTATTTCAGCATTGTATCTGCTGAGGCTTTCTTTGTGACCAACTATATGGTCTGTTTTGGAGAAGTTTCCATTAGCTGCTTAGAAGAAGGTTAATTTGTTTTTGTCTGGGTGAAAGGTTCTTTAGATGTCTGTTAGGTCCTTTGATTCATGACCTCTGTTAGAGACATTGTTTCTTTGTTTAATTTCCATTTTGCTGACCTGTGCTTTGTCATTAGTTGGATATTGAAGTCTCCCACTATTAACGTGTGGGGATCTATGTGTAGTTTCAGATTTATTAAAGTTTCTTGTACAATTGTGGGTACTCTTGTTTTTGGGACATAGACGTTCAGAATTGTGATATCTTCTTGGTGGAAATTTTCCTTGATGAGTATGAAATTACTTCCCCATCTCTTTTAATTTTGGTTGAAAATCTATTTTATTAGATATTAGAATGGCTACTCCTGCTTGCTTCTTTGGTCCATTTGCTTGGAAAACCATCTTCCAGCCATTTCCTTTCAGGTAAATTTCATCTTTGTGACTTAGATTTGTTTCTTGTATGCAACAGATTGTTGGATCTTGGTTACATATCTATTCTGTTAGTCTGTGTCGTTTTATTGGAGAGTTGAGTCCATTGATGTTGAGCAAGATTAATATCCTTTGATATTGATGTTGACTATGGTAGTGTGTTTCTGTGCTTGGCTACTTTTTGTTTTGCTGTAATGAGGTTATTATTTCCTGTGTTTTCCTGGATGTATTTATCTTTCCTGGGTTGTATTGTTCCTTCTAGCATCTTCTCTGAGGCTGGAATTGTGTGTAGGTATTGTTAGGATTTGTTTTTGTCTTTGAATATCTTGTTTTCTCCGCGTATGATGACTGAGAGTTTTGCTGGGTATAGTAACCCAGTCTGACATCTGTGATCTCTTAGGTCTGCGTAATATCCGTCCATGCCCTACTGGCTTTCATAGTCTCTGTTTGAGAATTCAGGTGTGATTCTGATGGGTTTAACGTTATATGTTACTTGGCCTTTTCCCCTTGCAACTTTTAGTATTTTTTTTGTCTGTTTTGCATACTTACTCTTGTCATTGTTATGTGACAGGAACATTTTCTTTTCTGGTCTAACTTATTAGGTGCTCTGTAGGCCTCTTGTATTCTTATAGACTTCTCTTTTAAATTGTGGAAAATTTCTTCTATGATTTTGTTGAAAATATTTTCTGGGCCTTGGCAGAGGGAAGCTTCTTCTTCCTCTATTTCTGTTATTCTTGGGTTTTGTCTTCTCATCTTGTCTTGGATTTCTTGAATGGTCTGTGTCCAGAAATTTTTAGATTTAACATTTTCTTTGACGGATACATAGATTTCTTCCATTGTATCTTCCACACCTGAGATTCTTTCTTCCATCGCTTGTAGTCTGTTGGTTATGCTTACCTCTGTAGTTCTTGTTTTCTTTGCTATGTTCTTCCTCTCCATTATTTCCTCTGTTTGTGTTTTCTTTAATTTTTCCAATTCTATCTGTAGGTCTGAGGTTGGAGCTCTGTGCCCCAGTATCCAAGTGGTAATCAGTAGCAGGTGAGCACAGCTCTCATGCATGCGGCAGGAGGCTAGAGGCTGGAGCCTGCAAGATCCAGAAACTTTTCTGGAGCTGGGTTAGCTGAGGTAGGACCAGATATTTTCTCCGCCATCATGGGGTTTCTTCCCAACAGGGAGAACCAGTCTGTGGTGCTTTGGGTCCACGGTTCCTTCTGGAGTGGCATATAGAGCATGCAGGCACAGGCTGCAAGCTGGAGACTGGGCACCTGAAGGAACCAGGGGATCTTTTCCTGAGAACTTTTCCATGTGTGTGTGCGGGGGGAGGGGGAGGATTGTCTGAGTGCTCTAAGCTCAGTCCTATTGTTTCCCTAGCTGCAGGGTTTTCTCCCAAAAGGAAATCACAGTTTCTGGTGCTCTGGGGCTTACAGTTCTGTCTAGGATGGTGAGTCGAGCGCACAGCAGGTCTCTGGGCTGGTGGCTGTGCACCCTGTTCTGGGCTGGCAGCTATGCCTCCGCTAATCCCCCGGACCTTTTCCAGGGTTTGACTGTGTGACCTGAGGTCAGTTCCATTTGCTTCCTTCCCTGTGGGGTTTTCTCACGACTGGAAAGCCCTGTCTCTGGTGTTTTGTTGCCCACAGTTCTGTTTGTGACCGTGATCAGGACATGCAGGCGTATGGCTCTGGGCTGGTGACCGAGTACCTGCTAGGACCTGGGAACTCTTCCAGGTTTTAGCTGGGTGGCCTAAGAATGGACCTGATTGATTCCCACACCATAGGGTTTCCTCTCACCTGGGAAACACAATCGCTGGTGTTTTAGGGCTCAGAGTTCAGTCTCTTCGTAGCTGTGCCGACGCTGCTGTCCTGCTCCTCAGACACAGTGTCCTCCTGACGCCGCCATCTTGGATCTGACCTATTAGTAATTATTAATCAGGTGCATTAAACTGTATCAACTTTTATAGATATAAAATTAAAAATTAACATTTTACAGAAATTATAAAATGTATGCATGACCATGAAGTAGAGTATATTAAGAATGAATTGTACATGTAGTTCATTTAACATAAGTCTACACAAATGATTCATCTGTTGTCATTTTCCCAAATCCATAGTTTGTGGATTCCTGAACTACCAAACACTGTGATCTTCAGTACTCAGTTTACCACTGACTCTCACTGTTGAGATCTGAATAATAAGTAATGTTCACCATAATCCCAGGCATTCAATACTTGGTGGCCAGTCTGTGGCGTTGTTGAGAAAGGTAGAAGTGTTTTGCTTGAAGTTTCAGATGTGAGCCTTCAGTTTCCTGCTCCCTCTCCAGATCCTTCTCTCTATTATCATGTATCCAAAACTTTTGGAAACATAGGACAAATAAACTCTTTGTCCTATAAGTAGCCTTAAACAAGGTATTTCTTTATCGCCAATAGAAAAGTAACTAATAAACCCGTAGTGACTCAATTCTCTGTGTTGTGTGGATGACATAACATTTTCTGTTCCTATTAATCAGAAAAGGAAAAGCCATTAAAAGATAGAGGGATTAATTTCTGTCTTCAAGAATGATATCTATTGAAAAGCAAATTACTTACAATGTATGTTGAAGGAACAATCAATATTTAGTTTATTGGATATGGTAAGGATAAACAGGATGATGTGGTTAGCAAAGAATTTAAACAAAATCATGTCTATAAAGTTGAAAATAAGATACTACATTCTATAGTGTACACAATAAATTATTGAAAGTTGAACTGAGTCGGTTTAAGCAAAACATACATCAGAACTGGGTTTAGAATAAACATATTAAACTGAATATTTTAAATGATAATAGATAGTATTGGGGCAGATGTTTAGAGAAATAACCATAATGTCAACAACAATGTTTTTTAAAGCATGGAAAAAGCAATTTATCAAAATCTTTTTCAAATATTTTAACACCCTTTAAGTGGAAATTCTAAGAATTTGTGATAAGAAAAATAATAATATTCAGAATGCACACAGGAGGACTTCGCAGCCAGTCTTGAAGATACCTGATAAAACAGGATCAGATGGAAGGGGAGGAGGTCCTCCCCAATCACTGGACTTGGAAAGGGGCAGGGAGGATATGAGGGAGGAAAGGTGGGATTGGGAGGGAATAAGGGAGCGGGATACAGCTGGGATACAGAGTTAATCAAATGTAACTAATAATAATAATAATAATAAAATAAAATAAAAAGAAATAGCAAAAAAAAGAATGTTTAAATAAAAAGCAGTTTGTTGATTTTTAAAGGAATAAAATTTTAGAATGAATCGAAACTTTGTAAAATTACTTAAATGAATTGTTTCATGTCAATCAAAGCAATTCACAGTCTAAATTATATTCTATATAATAATAGAGAACATTCATCAGTACTGAATACTGATGAATAAGTACACAAAAGAGATTTTTCAAAGTTTATATGTACTCTAAGATCACAAATCCCTGGTTATTTCAATTTTCTTTTCATGTTCAGTATTTTCTTTTTTAATTAACTCTCATGTTTATTGTTTATTATTTACATGTTTTATTTAAAGTGTATATGTCAGGGACTATTTCTAACAGGAACTCAATGACTGGCTCTTTGGTCTCCCCACCCCCGAAGGGAGGAGCAGTCCTGTTAGGCCACAGAGGAGGGCTTTGCAGCCAGTCCTGAAGATACCTGATAAAACAGGATCAGATGAATGGGGAGGAGGTCCCCCCCATCAATGGACTTGGAAAGGGGCACGGTGGAGATGAGGGAGGGAGGGAGGGAGGGACTGGGAGGGAATGAGGGATCGGGACACGGCTGGGATACAGAGTTAATAAAATGTAACTGATAAAAAAAAATAAAATTAAAAAAAAAATAAATTCAGAAAAAATAAAAATAAAAAAATAAAGTGTATATGTGACACACTGTCCCCAAGCATTTCAAAATTAGTTCATTGGCTTTGCTTTCCAAAATTATGCAACATTATCAATAGCTACTTACTATTTATTTTCTATATTTACATACTATATTATTTCCACAGTTACTATAAATGTGTGTAGGGGGTTGTTCTGAAGCTCTCCCTCATTTGTTTTGTAAACCTGCCTAAGACATTATACCTGATCAGTTGATTAAAGGCCTATACCTGGACAGGGCAGAATGGGGTAGATGTGGCTAAGGTTCCTAGGCTTTAGAGGACAAGAGACATGGGAAACAGACAGACTGGAAGAGGAAGTAAGACGCCATGATGGGTTAGCGTGGAGAAGGAATCACTTGGGCCTGGAAAAATAATGACATGGAAAGGGTCAGATTAAGAATAAAAGTATTTATAAGAGTATGGATTAAGTATTTATAAGATTACTCATTTTTTATTTTCTATAACAAATGTGGAAACATCTTACATAAACAGGTTAGTTTGTAAGTACATTTCTACTTATATTTATATCTCTTGATTACAATTTTTATCATAAAAAAGCCAGCAATGACTATCTTGTGAAATTCAAGAAAGATTGCAACAGGTTAAATTCAGAACGACAGTGGTCACTACATTCAGTATTTAATTCACACCCTAGAGAATATGGTAATAAGAAACAAGTATTTTAAATCTAAGTTTGAAATGTCTAGTGAAGGCAAGAGACACTGAATATTTTCTGAGAATACAAGTTGTTTCTCCTTTTCTTTTTGTTTTTGAGGTTGGTGGTAGTTTTTGCTTTCATTTGTCTTTTTTTTTTTTTCTATTCTCCTACATCAGCTTCTGAAGGGATAGGATTATAAGTGGACTCTACTACAAATGGTTAATAAAATAATTTTAAATTGTACTGAAAAAAAAAAACCTTCAATACTTAAAAAAATAGATGACTGACTGCAAGGTCTTATACTCAGAACTGACTAGATGCTATGCAGGCAATTTGGAGTGAACTCTTTAATGTCCTTATCCATTTGTAGGCTATGCATGCTGTGTGACTGACCAGAAACATAAGATATTTCAACTGGTGCAGAAGTGGCTAGACTCTTTTGGAGATAACTATTTTGTGAGTAGATTGACAGCCCCGTAAGGTGACGGTACATACCTGGTACTATAAACCTCATCAAAAATCTGTGTGTGCATGAAGAAGTCAGAGGCCCAAGGGAGAAATACTATCATTCTTTCCCTACATGTACCTGTTGTCTTTTTTTTTAATCTCTTACAGCATTATTTATTTCTCATCAGGTTGACACAAGCATAATTCTAACACATTGAAATTCACTGTATGAAGCAGTAGTTTGCCATGTAGTTCTGAAGCTCTGCAGTTCGATATGTTGTCAAAGCTGGCTTAGAACCCTAAAATCCTCCTGCCTCATCTTCCTGGACATTGGGGTGACAGGTCTACTTCACAATTTGTAACAAAAGCATGGTTAGTCCTCTGAGTTGTATACTCGATCTTCTCTAAACATATTTACACAGAGATTTGTGTGCATCTCTCAGTCTAGAGTGGAGAACCACGCCCCCCCCCCCGAGAAGAATAATGGTTAATTTTGAGGTTATTATGTCATTGATTTATTGAAAATAAAGGACATTTGACTGCTCAGCCCTATTTGGGACCAATCATTCATACCTCCTTGTATACCGTTAAGTCTCAAAAAAAATAAAAAAGAAGGTACATGAAGAATGTAAAATGTGGGGCAGAGATGGCTTAGAGTACATGCTGATCTTTCAGAGCATCTGGGTTCAGTTTCCAGGGCCCAATGGTTCCTAGCATCCATCTGTAACTCCAGTTCTAAGGTGTCCAATACTCTCTTCAGGGCTTCTTGGACTTGCATGAACATGCAGAGAAACAATCATACAAATAAAATAAAAATCTCAAAAAAGTAATTAAAAATCATGTAAGAACTGGAAGATGCATATGGGAGAAATACCATGGAATTCTGTTATCCAGATATAGCATGGTCATTATAATCATAAACACATAAGGGCACAGGATACCTCCAGAAATTGGGACCTTCAACATTTACTTATGGACAGAAATGCACATGAGAGTCTATTCTTACTTTTGGATGTAACAGCTGCTACTAATTTTGGGAGAGAGGTGTTATTTTCTTCAATGAAGTAACCATGAGAGCAGCAATTGGAAAGAAGAGATTCAGAGGGAAAAGAAAAATAGGTGGTTATAGAAGATATAATCACAATAAATTGTATATATGTGTTAAATTGTGAAAGAAAAACGAATTATGAGAAAAATATGTAAGCAAATATAAGAACTCCAAGGCATTTAGACTATTTGATCACACATAAAATTTCACGTTCATGCTTTTAACACACATCAAGAAATTTATTGTGAAAAAAAGAAAAAAAAAGAAATTTATTGTGGGCTGAGCAGGGTGATAGTTGGTAATGTCAGAATTTCTTTGACTAAGACACACAGTAGTTGTAGCCTAAAGACTTATCTTAATGCTTTATGGAAAATAAACAAATGGGAAAAAAGAAAGGAAAGGAAAAAAAGCAAAGATGGAGCAGAAAAAAGTTGAAGAAAGAAGCGGAAATGCAGAAATGATGATGAAACAAGAAAAAGATGAATAAGGAGAAGAAGAAAAAAAGAAGAGAAGGAGAAGGAACAAGAGATGGAAAAGAAAGAAGAGGAAAACGAAGGAAGCAATCAATCTGGCACTTTCTCAAATAACTAGGAAGTGCTACCTCAAAATCCAGCTATACCATTCTTAGGCATATAAGATGCCCCTCAATTCAATAAGGTCATTTGCTCAAATATCTATCTTCACAACAGCTTTATTTGATTGCATTCTTTCTAATGTGAGTAGTTACTGCAGCAGGAACAAGTCAAAAGGAAATGGAATGGGCATTGGAAAAGATGCAATATTAATATTGTTATTGATAATTTCAGGTTACCTATGCTTTGTTAATTTTAATAAAATGTTAAATTTGTTCTTTTCCTCTCTTCACATAAAGAACTATTTGTGATATCAAAATGAAAAGCAATCACCTGGTGATGTTGTGAACTTATGTGACTACAATGAACATTGCTTCTTCTGATCAGACAACACCTTTGGGGATTTTTGTTTATTGTTTGTTGTATTTTTTTTTTCCTTCAGTGACTTGCCCATTTCTGTCAATCTCATACTGAGCATGAGGGTGCCTTATGTTTTCAGGGAGGATTCAGGGAAAAAGATGTTTTAGATCTAAGTTCTATTATTTATATTGAAACAGAAATGTTTTTGTTCCATTTATCTTCTCTAGTCTAGAGTTCTGTTGCATAACATTTCCTTGGTGGAATTGTCTGATTCATAAAGTTTGTTTCTTAGGCTGGTGCATACTAATCTGTTAATATAAAAGAAAAATGAGAAGCCCCAAGAAATTGTCCTTTTTCCCACATAGACACATGCACATATATGTAGGAGTTATATGTTCATATCTATCCAACCAAATTTTCCCCAAGAGGGCATCATTCTGATTGTATATGATTCATGAATTTCCTCTAACTTACCCATGAATTAGCTTCCAGGTCCATAATAAACAAATGACTTCCTTAATCACTTCTATACCATCTCTATTCTTGGATATGATTCCAGGACCAGTTTTTCTGCAGATTTTCATTCTCAGTCTTCCCAAAATGCAACCTTTTTGCATATTTCATTTATGCAAATTATTAACAGACTTGTACAGTTGTTTAGCTTGCCTAAGACATAACTGAAAGGGAAATGTTAAGTAAGTCATCTTTGCTTTAGCTAAAGAAAAGATGGTGGCCGAGGCCTTTAATCTTTAATTCCAGCACTCAGGAGGCAGAGATAAGGTGGTCTCTGAGATCAAGTCCAACCTGTTCTACAGAGCAAGTTCCCGGACAATCAGGGCAACATAGAACACCTGGGAGAGAGGAAAAGAGGGAGAGAGGGAGAGAGGGATAGAGGGAGAGAGGAAGATCAAAGAGCATGTCTGCTTATCAAAGCCTTTTAAATTCCAAACTCCATAAAGATTCACAATATTTTGGTAACTTATTTAAATGGAAAAACTGTCACCTCTTATTTAAAAAAAAGTCTATGAGCTGACTTCCAGGAAAAAGCAGAATCTCAATTTCATCCCTTGAAGAAATATGGAGATATTGGATTCTATGAGTTCAAAGTCTGGGTAACTTGAAGATCCTCTTCCTGAGAAATCTCTAAGCATTAGACTTCCTAGACTCTTTGACCCACAGTGAACTGCGGAGGGGATACAGCTACCCAGACTTGCAGACCACCAAGATTTCTACTCATCTCAAAATGCAACTTGTTACTTACACGCATTTAAATTCTTCAGATCTAGTATGGAAATTTTGTCAGCTGTGTGTGTGTGTGTGTGTGTGTGTGTGTGTGTGTGTTTGTGTGAGATCACGCATGTTCAGTGGCTGAGTACCTGCTTACCAAAGGGTTTTTAAAAGGCTTCACAATCTGGGCATTTTTCTTCATCCCATTTCCTCATTTTCTGAATGTCACTGTAGGCTTTCTAGTCTGAAATCAAAGACCTTAAGTATGCATTGTGTTTTCATCCTGCAGACTTAAATAACAGTCAAGAAATACCATCAGAAAAACCTAACCCTCTATGACCAAATTGACTGAAATTCTATAACAACTTTAAAATGGAAAAGTATATGCCTCAGTTATATACCTGGAAACAAATATTCTCTACCAAGTTGGGATATTATGTAATATATATACATATATGTATTCATATTCAGAATAGCCACTTTCTATGTGCAAAAATAAAATAGAGGTTCCAAAGGCATCAAACGGTATAAAACGCTGTACCGCAGAGAAGGCAGAAACACATTTAAAGCACCGATGAAAATGGCGTGCAATATAATTACCTCAAATTGCCGTTCGCTTGACACCCTGACACTAATTTTATTCAAGCCATTGGGAAATAAATGTTTTAAAAGCCTTGCTTTCGGAACGCTAGAGCTCACGGGGGCTATGAGGTCTTTAAGGAAAGGAAAGGGTAAAGTTTCTAGCACGCAAAAAGAATTAATCAATTTAAAATAAGCTTCTATGTAGACCGACAGCTTTTAATACACACGTTTTTAACGCTTGCCCTATACGTGGATTTTTTTTTTCTTTCAGCATTCCCTCACCAGATGGATTTTTGCTACTGCAGATCAGCAGAGGGTGTCAGATCTTTCAGAGTGCACCAGGCTGGAACCAGCAGAGCTTCTTAGCAACTCCCCCCTCCTCCCCTTTCTCGCGCTCTCTTCCTCCCTCAGACAACTCGCTCCCCCTCTCTCCTCCCCCCTCCACGTAATTCCGAAAGAGCAGAAGAAAGAGAAGGAGAACAAGCAAAGAAGAGCTAGTAAGAGCCGGCCGAAGCACAGAAAAAAAGAAAAGAAAAAAAAAAAGAGAGAGAGAGAGCTGAAGACGACCTAAGGGGAGAAAAGGAACAGGATGGACATCCACAAAACGCAGCGGTTGCGGAAATTTTCCAGCGCCATTGGCTGGGCAGTGTGAGTCTTTTGGGCGGGCGTGATTTCAGCACCGGGGGCCCTGGACAGCACCTCGGGGGTACTCCTGGGCAACCGGCGACCAAGACAAGAACTCCTCCAGCTGCCTGGACCACTGAAGCCGCCGAAAGCCCTGCTTTGTATCAGAGAGGCAAGGTCAGTCCGACGCACAGCCATCACAGGCAGTGCGCCTGTACTACGCTGCAAACCTGCTTGTTTCTAACATGCACTTGCTTCTAATTGCTAGCATTGTTCCTTTCCTGGTTAGCGAGGATCTCTAAACACGATTCTGTACGCGTGCGTTTCCTTTTAATATTACAGGTATATATTTAACTTATTTTGGTTATTTTTAAAGGGTTGAGGGGAGTAGTTTGCTTTCTCTCTGTCTCTCCTTTTCCTCTACTTTCCACCCCCCTTTTTCTGCTTGCCTTGCACTATGTGCTTGGATAGTTTGTGGATGTAATTATTGACTGGCGTCTGGGCTATTGCAGTACGGGGGGGTTAGGGAGGAAGGAATCCACCCCCACCCCCCCAAACCCTTTTTTCTCTTTCTCTGGGATCGGACATTGGAGCACTAAATGAACTTGAATTGTGTCTGTGGCGAGCAGGATGGTTGCTGTTACTTTGTGATGAGATCTGGGATGAATTGCTCGCTTTAAAAATGCTGCTTTGGATTCTGTTGCTGGAGACGTCTCTTTGTTTTGCCGCTGGAAACGTTACAGGGGACGTTTGTAAAGAGAAGATCTGTTCTTGCAATGAGATAGAAGGAGATTTACACGTAGACTGTGAGAAAAAGGGCTTCACGAGTCTGCAGCGCTTCGCCGCCCCTACTTCCCAGTTCTACCATTTATTTCTGCATGGCAATTCCCTCACTCGACTTTTCCCTAATGAGTTCGCTAACTTTTATAATGCGGTTAGTTTGCATATGGAAAACAATGGCTTGCATGAAATCGTTCCGGGGGCTTTTCTGGGGCTGCAGCTGGTGAAGCGGCTGCATATCAACAACAACAAGATCAAGTCTTTCCGAAAGCAGACTTTTTTGGGGCTGGACGATCTGGAATACCTCCAGGCTGATTTTAATTTATTACGGGATATAGACCCGGGGGCCTTCCAGGACTTGAACAAGTTGGAAGTTCTCATTTTAAACGACAATCTCATCAGCACCCTACCTGCCAATGTATTCCAGTATGTGCCCATCACCCACCTCGACCTCCGGGGAAACAGGCTGAAAACACTGCCCTATGAGGAGGTCTTGGAGCAGATCCCCGGCATTGCTGAGATCCTGCTAGAGGATAACCCTTGGGACTGCACCTGCGATCTGCTCTCCCTGAAGGAATGGCTGGAGAACATTCCCAAAAACGCCCTGATCGGGCGAGTGGTCTGCGAAGCCCCCACCAGGCTACAGGGTAAAGACCTCAATGAAACCACTGAACAGGACCTGTGTCCTTTGAAAAATCGAGTGGATTCTAGTCTTCCGGCGCCCCCAGCCCAGGAAGAGACCTTCGCCCCTGGCCCCCTGCCAACTCCTTTCAAGACAAACGGGCAAGAAGAGCATGCTACTCCAGGGGCTGTTCCAAATGGAGGTACAAAGATCCCGGGCAACTGGCAGCTCAAAATCAAACCCACGCCACCGATAGCAACTGGGAGCGCCAGAAACAAACCCCCAGGGCACGGCTTGCCCTGCCCCGGGGGCTGCAGCTGTGACCACATCCCGGGCTCAGGCTTAAAGATGAACTGTAACAACAGAAACGTGAGCAGCTTGGCTGATTTGAAGCCTAAGCTTTCCAACGTGCAGGAGCTTTTCCTTCGAGATAACAAGATCCACAGCATCCGAAAATCACACTTTGCGGATTACAAGAACCTCATCCTGTTGGATCTGGGTAACAACAACATCGCAAACATAGAGAACAACACTTTCAGAAACCTTTTGGACCTCAGGTGGCTGTACATGGATAGCAACTATCTGGACACGCTGTCCCGGGAGAAATTCGCTGGGCTGCAGAACCTAGAGTATCTGAACGTGGAGTACAACGCGATTCAGCTCATTCTCCCCGGTACTTTTAATGCCATGCCCAAGCTGAGGATTCTTATTCTCAACAACAACTTGCTGAGGTCCCTCCCCGTGGACGTTTTTGCTGGGGTCTCCCTGTCTAAGCTCAGCCTGCACAATAATTACTTCATGTACCTCCCAGTGGCAGGGGTGCTGGACCAGTTAACCTCCATCATCCAGATAGACCTGCACGGGAACCCCTGGGAGTGCTCCTGCACCATTGTGCCTTTCAAGCAATGGGCAGAACGTCTGGGCTCCGAGGTGCTGATGAGCGACCTCAAGTGTGAGACTCCGGTGAACTTCTTCAGGAAGGATTTCATGCTGCTCTCCAATGACGAGATCTGCCCCCAGCTGTACGCCAGGATCTCGCCCACGTTAACTTCGCACAGTAAAAACAGCACTGGGTTGGCGGAGACCGGGACACACTCCAACTCCTACCTAGACACCAGCAGGGTGTCCATCTCCGTGTTGGTCCCGGGACTGCTGCTGGTGTTCGTCACCTCCGCCTTCACCGTGGTGGGCATGCTCGTGTTTATCCTGAGGAACCGAAAGCGGTCCAAGAGGAGGGATGCCAATTCCTCTGCGTCCGAAATTAATTCCCTACAGACAGTCTGTGACTCTTCCTACTGGCACAATGGGCCTTACAATGCAGATGGGTCCCATCGGGTGTATGATTGCGGCTCTCACTCCCTTTCAGACTAAACCCTAGACCCTAAATGGCGAGGAGTGCAGGAAGGCGATACATCCTCTCCTGCTGCCAGCATCGCGGGGGGAGTAGGAGAGCATTGACCCAGATCTAGGGTGTCACATGCCCCGATGGACATAAGTAAATAAATAACTATGAACTCACTCAACTAAGAGGCTCTGGCCCTAAGCTCCCATCTGAAAACAAAGAGCAGACTGTGGAGCTGCGAATGCAGCTAGCTAGCTCTTTGCCCTGAGCTCCTTTTGATGGAAAGCCCAGCATGGGGCCTGCCAGAAGAATTGAGCGCCCTTGCTAAGGGCCAAAGGTCTCTCGGGACTGGCTGCAGTGTCTCTATACATATATACATATATCACAGCTATATAGAGAAATAGATATCTATTTTTCCCCTGTGGATAGCCCGAAGATGGCTCCCTGTCTGTTATGCAGGGATGAGCAGTTGCACGAAGGCATGAATGTATTGTAAATAAATAACTTTGACTCTTGACAAGAACAAAAAACACAAAAAGTGCTGCATGGCTCGCATGGAATCCACACGCTCCAGGGACTCTGTTCCCCCAACCCCAGCTCCCCACTGCGACTGGAGACAGCGTCACAGCGCCCATCCTTTTACCTGATAAGTCCCATCGTATCAAACTTTCTATAAAAAAAATACAGTATAATCAGAAAGTGCCATTCCGCCATTATTTGTGATTGGTAGGCAGTTCAGAACGTATGTTTACAGTGAAAAAAATGTAAAGGTTTTATTTAAGACATTTGCATGGCCAGTCATCAGTCCATTTTATGAGTTAACAATGTATTTTGTTGAGCAAAGTTTTTAAGGGTTCTTTTGGGTTCTTTTATTTTGATGGTAATGTTTGATTTAATTTTAGTTTCTGAGGGGGAATATTTTTCTATACATATCCAATAATGCCTTCCATCTGAATGTAAAATAAGTACCCATGATTTCTATTATAGTACCAGTGTAATTATTTAAGAAAAAAAAAGATTCTGGGGCAGTTAAGCATGACCAATTAATGTCACTCTAGTGCTTACTTAGGCTGCGATCCTATGGTAGCAATTGTGTGCTGGTATAAATCTTACTTATAAAGTAGGAACAAAGAAGCGAGGAAGCACGTGAAACTTACTAATTCTATTCGAGGATTTTATAATGGCATATTTTTTCAGTATTAAAGTGAAAATGTTTTCAAATCTGGGTCCTTACATTTTTCCAGCTTTCTATTTGGACTTACGGTGGAAGGGGTGGGGGAGGGGGTGTTGGGGGTGGGTCCCTTCTGGAGCTATGGAAAGGCTCTCTCTTTAATCACCTAGCGATTAGTCATTCACTAGCTCCTCTCCACACCGTCTCTCAACTCTGCCTTGACTTTACTGCTCTTCCACGGTCCATAAGAATGGACTTAACCTAACACTCTTCTTTCCCTTCCCCCTCCCCTAATGCGGCAGCAAATTCCTTTATTAATACTGGAAATCCCTTGCTGCTGGTTTTGTGTGCTGCCCACACTGCAGATATATTGGAGATGTTAGGATAGATTTGATTTAATTGACTCTGTCTAGATTGGTCTCATTAAACAGAGGGAGATTTCATTGGTCAGCACTCTTTCATGAAAGACAGCCCTAATGACTGGTGTTTGAGATGCTGCTGGCATTTTGAATTCAACATCTGCTGAAAACGGTAAAAACTAATTAGTGGCCACCCACCCTCCCGCCCCAGCAACTACATATTGAAAATTGTTGAAGAACTCATCTTTGTGGAAATCAATCATTATCCTCAAAAAGTGTTTCACTCTTATCATCTCAATTTCTGGTTATGGCTCAATAATTACCAAGGGAAAGCAGTGAACTGTTCGAATTTTACAGACCAATGTAATTCTGGTCTGAATCACATGCCTGAGGGAATTTTAAGCAAGTCTGTTTTATCAGCAGTTAGATTACAAACCACACATATTGATGGGGTCTGCATTCCAACACATATCCACCCTTGAGAAGTATGGCAAAAGACAGTAGACCACAGGCTTAAATTGCAGGATTAAAAGCTAACTCAGTGAAAACCCTAAGGAGCACTATTTGCCAATTAGAATTCATATCATAAACGGAAATAATTTTCTAGAACAGTCATGTTCTGGAATACTTATTATTTATTTTAACAATTTTAAAATAAATATCTTTATTATATACTACGACTTTTTCTAAGGGCATCTGTTACTTTTTTTTTCTTGATTCTTTTGTTTGTGGACTGCATTTTATAATGATAAAACAGAAAATGATTGTCTTCTGACAATTGGTAATGGTTATAGCTTATCAGTTGTTTTTTTATATGAAAGCTTGAATATTTTATGGAAAGAAATACGAGTTTTAGTAAGAAACCAGCAGAGTTGTTCATGGTGGAAAAATGGGAAGGAAATGGTTCATCTTTCCTTTGACCTTAAGAAAGAAAAGAAGAAGAAGAAGAAGAAGAAGAAGAAAAAGAAGAAGAAGAAGAAGAAGAAGAAGAAGAAAAAGAAGAAGAAGAAGAAGAAGAAGAAGAAGAAGAAGAAGAAGAAGAAGAAAACAGACTTAGAAATGTCTCCCATGAAAGGTGGCATTTATTGAGAAATATTTACTGAAGCATAGTAGTGAGTTTTAAAACGCATAAATGGTTCTGAAAGGTCAAGAAAAAGGAATCTGTCATAAAAGGTGTGCACAGAGAACATTTTCTTTAAGTAAACTGAAATTACTATGTAAAAGTCAAGTTAAAGCAGTCAAATGGTCAGAATAATACTTTAATACTTTCCATAATTTCTATTTTTAGAGAATTTGTATAGTAGACATGCTAGCTTAAACACTTATTTAACTTTCAAGATCACAGGATGATTTTCTAAAATATTACTGTTTCCATTATACAGATAAGGCAAGTGAGTCTGAATAACAATGCATAGTAACTTGAGTTATATATGGTAAAAAGTAGAATGACATTTAATTTCAAAACCTCATTTTTATTTGGATCAATCATTATATCAACCTCTTAAAAATTATTAGAATGCAAAGTATAAACATAGTACTATAAAGCAGATTGGGAATGAGGTAACAACTTCCTGATTGTAATAGTGTTGGTCCTTTATCTTTTTAGTGTATCTAGAAGAAAATTACCTTTTCTCAAATTCAACACAGCTCAATTTGTAGTTCTCTTTCATGGAATTAAAGAAAATACATAAGGAAAAAGATGAGTGCGTCGTATGATATGTATTCACACCACTGAATATTAGTTATATTTACATTGATTCCAATCTCATCAAAGATGCCAGGATATTAATAATTAATAATATTCATGAAAACCTATAGAAAATGCCTTATGAATATATTCATATAATATTTTATTATTATGAGTAACTGTGCTTTATTAACTTTAATAAAGTGTCTTTACCACAACTTAATTTATGTAGTTAAATTTAGTATATGTGTTTCATAGAACTACATGTGAGTAAAACAGGGCATATAATGTATCTGATTTCCCATATATGTTTCATTGGAAGTGCTCAGAATCATTTGATGTTACTTTACACAAAATGCTCACATGACTAATTTTTACAATCCTAGTTTAAATATACTATTTCTAATTAAATCATATTTTAATTAATCACAATGGGATAAAGAGTTTTCAGCTGTAATAAATGAGAAGGAAAAGAAAACTAGCCAGAACATCTTATGCTGATAAATTGTGTTTAGGAGACTTTAAGCTTCTGTGTTTTCTAAGGTAGTTAAGAGCATGGTAGAACTTAAGCTGCTGCTACAGATATTTATTTATTGCTAATAATTTTGCATGTTTATATAGGAAGAAGCTTGGATAACAGTTTTAATATTAATGCAATATAGTTTCTTTTCCTAACAGTATTTGTACTGGGTGTAGTTAGAATTGCAAGCAACTTCAGTAAGTAGCAAAATTATTCTGGTCATTCTAAAGAAAATACGTTATTTGGGCTCTAATAGTTTTAATAAGCCTTACTTGGAAAAAAGAGGGTAATGATGAATTTGCAAGGGTTAAGGTGGAAGTGTGTGTTGGTAATAGGATTGTGGAATGTTAAACATAGTGGATTCTATTTCACCACTTTGGTATGCTAGTTAGCACATATTTTTATTTGGGGTGTTTACTTGAAGAAAATGGTAATGTTAATTATGCTAACAATTTAATTTCAGCATTAATTGAAATTTGGTTTATCTTTGCTTTTATTCAAAGTGTAATCTGCTGTATTTTTGACAGCTGGATTCAATATGATATCAGTAAATTCAGGAAATGTGTATTGAACTATTTAATGTAAACTTTATTCTAAACAGTTGAACTAAAGGAAGATGGCTAACTCAATCAAATATTACCTTTCTTCCTGTCATTCTTGCTAAAAGCTGTATTAAAAAACTCACATACGGGATAATAAGTTTTCTGGTGGGTATGGAAACTTAAAGTGACACCATTAACTTGATTCAGTGACAACACCTACTACAGGCATAGACATACAGAAACAAATATGTGTTAACCCTGCCATGTGCTATCAAAATTTGATTGGATTTCAAAAATAAAACTGGAGAAGTCAAGGTAATAATGAGTTAAGTGTCCAAGAATTATACTTTTTAAATGAAATGGGCCTCTGAAGACATCTTCTTGGAATTTCTTTAAATCTTGAAAGCTCAGTGGAAACTTTTCACTAGAATAGAATGACAAGTTGTGTTTATTGGTTTAGACTTTAATTTCTATTATTCCATTTACTTTTAAAACAGATTGATTAGACTTTTGACACAGAGTTGAATTTCAGTTTTGATTCTTACAAAGTTGGGTGAAGAGTGCTTTAACAGTTTCAAATATGTTTACTTCTTAAACAAAAGCAACAAGTTAACAGTTTTGGCTGAGTAGATGCTATTGGTATCTTAACAGATTCATTCCCACATCTTCCAAAATATGTAGATCCTCAAGTCTCGCGTAAAATGGTAAAGGTTTTGAATAGAGCCGAAGCTTATCTACCCAAAGTGTCATCTGTAAATCACGTTTAAAATCTAATATTGTGTAAGTAATCCACACATAACTGTCAGTATCTGTTGTTTTGTAAGTCATGACAAAACGGTCTGCACATGTTCGTTACAGAAACATTTTATTTGATATTGTTATGGTTGGTGTTGAAGTCCTGTGTTCAAGTTATTGTCCTGCCTCAGATTCACATGAGGCAGGCAATAAAGGCATTTGTCACAGATGAAACTGTGTGTGTGTGTGTGTGTGTGTGTGTGTGCGCGCGCGCCCGTGCCCATGTGCAAGTGCTCATTCATGTCTGAAGGCAGTACAGTTGCATGTGTGAGCATGTAGAATCCTCAAGATGATGTCAGGTATCTTCTTCAATTCCTTCTCCAACTGACCTCCTTGAGGCAGAGACCCTCATTGCACAGGATCTTTTGAGACAGGGTGACTCACTGTTACTAAAACAGGTGGTAGCAGGAGGCCACGGTTCTCCCTTTTCCGTCTTCAAGTGCTGAGTTAAGAACATGCCTTACCATGTATGGTGCCTATGTGGTTGTTGAGGATGCTTACACTGCCTTACTGACAGTGAAGCCTTACATTTCTTGCTGATTTCTACAGCTAAAGTGAATATAAATTTGAAAATACATATTTTAAGTTCTGTATTGGTTGGATTTTCCTAGAGAAAACTGTAGTGTTGCTTATTACTTTAATGGGGAGCAGCCTCCGGGCCACAGAGGAGGACATGGCAGCCAGTCCTGATGAAACCTGATAGGCTATGGTCAGATGGAAAGAGAGGAGGACCTCCCCTATCAGTGGACTTGGAGAGGGGCCTGGGAGGAGTTGAGAGAGGGAGGGTGGGATTGGGAGAAGATGAGGGAGGTGCTACAGCTGGGATACAAAGTGAATAAACTGTAATTAATAAAAATAAATAAATTTAAAAAGTTTAATAGATGATTCTAGTCTTAAGGAGTCTCTGCCGTATGAGGATAAAATACATGCATTATTGGAATAAAAATATAATACATCGCTGGCAGTGTGTAACACTAGTAGAGCATTTTATGTTGCTTTAATCATTTAGGCCATAAGCTATTGAAATCAATTTTATCCACTATTATGTACTAAATTAAAGTATCAAAACAATGTTTTGAATGAAATTTTCATTGTACAAATAATTTCCACAGTATATACCTCTATTTAGGGTTTTCTGATTAATAATTTTGAAGGAATAATTTTTTTAACCTTAGGTAAATGACAGATAAGTTTCCAAATTATAGTATTTGGGAAAAAATAAGAAATCATATTATTAGTTTAGAAATAATCATTAAGGAACTCTTCATTAAGTATGTATAACTTCCATGTGAAAAATGCAGGAAGTTTAATATAAAGTTGTATACACATTTAGAAATATACTTTAAAGCCAAAGATTTTTATTCTATTTTTTATTTAATAGAATTTAATTTTCAAATATTTAGCTGTAACTTGCAGTTGCTCAAGTCCAATGGTTGAAAAGTCAGGGCACCGTAAGCAAAGCTATGTATTTGCTTACTTTCATGTCTTGTTCTCTTTGCTCTTTTTCTTTTCTTGGTAAACTAGTAGAGGAAGAAAACATGCTTGGCTACAACATACTGATAATGAAATTTAATATATAGTGAAAAATGGAAGAGCCTCGGATACAAATGATTCATTGCACATGGCATATCTATTATTAAAGAAATAGTGATGGTTACCTAGAAGAATATGTGAGAGGAGAAAGATCATCATTAACCATTGTTCTGTCCACATTTCATGAAAATATTTATGTTTTGCTTGTTTTTGTATTTATTACTATTTCAACATTTCAAAGCTATTTATGAAATGAGAAAGAAATCCACACAGTTGTAATCCATATATAATTTGAATATTTAATGTGCATGCAAAGAAATGATTACTACTCACACAAATAGGATTATAAATTAATGGCTGAGTAAAAAGATGCCTGCAGCTTTGTACTGCATTATCATCCATTCCTTTTCATCCAGACAGCTCGCGTTTTGCAAAATAACTGATTTGTATAAATATGTGATCCTGAATCAGTAAAATTAAATTTGTTATGAAAGCATAAAATACTATTTAAAATAATGTGTTGATTTCAGTTGGCTAATTTTTGTAGCAAATGTGACTCAAATATGAATCCAATGAACTTAAATTCATTGCGCTTACTTGACGTTGGTAATTTTGTTAGCTTGTTTGTTGGATGATTTAGTATGGACTTGTCATCACTGAATCAACTTTAAGTGCTGGCATCTTTCCTCAAGTTTCTAAGTAATGGCTGCGCATTGACTTAAATGTGTATCACATTGGGTCAAAGGGATTGAAATTACTAACATGTTTAGTGGTTTTAGTTCCTCTAAGATTTTGATGAATTTTTTTCCCCAATAACTCATTTAGGCTTCAATAAGAGAGATAACCCTTAATGTATTGGTCATGAAATGCTATTTCATTTTTCATTTTCAGCAAAACCTTGATTGTGTGGATGACACTGATACGTAGATGAGTCAGATATTAATACCAGCCTCGAGACTCTGTGAATAGGGTATTGCAATTCATGATGTTGTATCACGAGCCTCATGATTAATGAGTCTTAAAACTAACACATTAATAGTTGATACTCCAATAAGCCTTAAGAATTCAGTTTCATTATATGGAATTCAAATATACCTCAAAATTTATAGCACATGGTAAAAAGAATGTCAGGTGAGATCAACTTTGAATGTTATTTTTTTGAACAGAAGCCTGTCCAATACATCTCAACCTTTAGGCAATACAAACATTTTACAAAGTTAGCTCACATTGTGCTTATTAAATTATCTGTTTAAACATCTAATACCTAATTGATAAGTGGAAACAAACTTTACATTTTCATACATGAAATTTCACAGTTCTGAGTATATTAAATAGTATGGTATCTATTAAGAAGGGACATTTCAATCTGTGTTAATATTGACATTTTAAGCATGATGCAGAAATATGTACAGGAGCATTTATAATAAAGTTGGTTTCTTGGAATAATAAAGTGATGTATGCCCAATTTGTAAGACTTTGTAAGTAGGTAACATAATGTAATTTTAAGATAGATACAGGTTCAGTATGAAAAAGAAGAAAAGTCTGGGAGATGATAATATATTTCATCTATTCAACAGGTTTTATTGACAATTTATTAAAGCAAATTTTCAAAAAGTGACCATAAAACTAACTTAAAGACTGAAGATTTTTGGCCATGTGAAGTTACATTTAATGAAAAACTGTAGAGTATATATTGAAAATGAGGAGTTTAAATGATAAATGACAGTGACAAAGAACATTAGTGAAGAAGCTGAATACATTTTCTTTTATTTTTAAGTTGTACTTTTAAATTTTTTAGTTTATAAATTTATTTATTACAATAATCCACTTTTTATCTCACCTGTAGCTTCTTTCCTCCTCTACTCCCAGTCCCATCCACCCTCCCTCTTCTCCCCCTGGGCCACTTCCATAGTCTACTGATAGGGGAAGTCCTCCTCCCCTTCCATGTGACCCTAGCCCATCAAGACTGTTTGCATCACCTTCCTCTGTGGCCAGGCAAGGCTGCACCTCCAGGAGGACGTGATCAAAGAGCCAGGCACTGAGTTCATGTCAGAGTTCATGTCACCCTCCCCCTCTACTAAGGAACCCACTTGGAAACTGAGTAGCCTATGGGATTCCTCTGAGCAGAAGGTCTAGTCCTCTCCATGCATGCATGATCCTTGGTTGGAATATCTGTCTCTGCAGGACCCGATCAGACCAGGGTTTTTTTTTTTTTTTTTTTTTTGCTCTGTTGTTCTCCTTCTGGAGTTCCTGTCCCTCCAGTTCTCTCTATCTCCCAATTCTTCCATAGGTTTCTGGCATTCTACCCAAAATTCGGCTATGAGTCGCAGTATCTCCTTCAACATCCTAATGGGTAGAGTCCTTCAGAGGTCCTTTGTGGAAGGTCCCTGTCTTATTCTTGTCTTCTACTTCTGATGTGTATCCTGTTTGCCTTTCTGGGTGAGGTTTCAGCCTCTTCTCTAGGGTCCTCTTTGTTGTTTAGCTTCTTTAGCATTATAGACTTTAGTAAGTTTATCCTATATTATATGTCTAATGACCACTTATAAGTTAGCATATACCATATGTGTCTTTCTGCTTCTGGGTTACCTCACTAAGGATGATCTTTTCTAGTTCCCACCATTTGCCTGCAAATTTCATGATTTCCTTGTTTTTATTTGTAGTATTCCATTGTGTAAATGTCACACACTTTCTGCATCCATTCTTCAGTTGAGGGGCATCTGGGTTGTTTCCAACTTCTTGCTATTGCAAATAAACAATGAGCATGGTTGAGCAAATGTCCCTGTTGTATACTTGAGCATATTTTGGATATATGCCTAGGACGGGTATACCTGGATCTTCAGGTAGCACTATTCCTAATTTTCTGAGAAAGTGCCAGAATGATTTCCAAAGTGGTTTTACAAGGTTATATTCTCACCAGCAATGGAGGAGGGCTCTACTTTCTTCACAACCTCTCCAGAATGTATCATTCCTTGAAGTTTTAAAAATTTATTTATTTATTATTAATTACAATTTATTCACTTTGTATTCCAGCTGTAGCACCCTCCCTCTCTCATCTCCTCCCATGCCCCTTCCCAAGTCCACTGATAGGATAGGTCCTTCTCTCCTACCCTCTGATCTTATCAGATCAGGTCTCATCAGGACTGGCTGCATTGTCTTCCTCTGTGGCCAGGTAAGGTTTTACTCCCCTTAGGGCAAAAGGGTCTTTTCTGAGACTGATACTCCCTGGAGTTTTTTATCTTAGCCATTGTGATGGGTATGAGGTGGAATCTCAGGGTCGTTTTGATTTGTATTTCGCAGATGACTATGGAAGTTGAGCATTTCTTTAAGTGTTTCTCTGCCATTATATATTCCTCCCGGATGACATTTTCTAAGGGTAGTTAAGAAAGTTTTTCCTGGAGATAGACAGAATAGGAAATGGTAAAAATTTGATGGATATTGGAGACAAAGTACTAGAGAGATCCTGGGGAATTAATCATGAAATATAAATCATACTAAGGTATAAATGAGGGTAGTACATTTAAAGAATAGAAAGACTTTCCCAAAGAGAGGAATATAGACAAAGACATATACATATGTAAATTCAGACAAGCAAAGAAATACCAGAAGCCAGATAATATGTCATTAACCAGAGAAAGAAAAATTGATTTTATTTAACATGTAATCGAAAGTCTAAACCTGCAAGTGATACGTACCTTGCTTAAATAGTCATGATGGATCTTTGAGTGAAAATAAAGTCTAAACTGCAAGCAGAGTGAAGAAGAGCTGCTATTGTGGAATTAGGGAATGGATGGTGGTGTCTGAGAACATAGTAGCAGTAGTAACTGAGACAGACATGGATGGTCAAGGAATGTGTCTAATGTTCTGTGCTGCAAGAGAGAGAACAGCTTTCTAAGACAATTGCTTGTTGCATCCTCAACTCATTTCATAGATTTGCATTTTCACAGCAAAAGAAAACTAAAGGCAACAGGTTTTACATTACAGAGTCTGACCTTTTGGGGTTTAATTGGTCACACCTGTTTTGTTGTTTTTGTTGTATTTGTGTGGTTTGCAGAACATGGGAATGCAGACTGCAGTGCGGGAAGAAAAAACACTAAAATTGTACATTTTTCTTTTGTGATGACTATTTGTGTATAATACTATCAGGGTAGAATTAGTTAAAGTTGAAAGGCAATTATGTTACATGCAACTCATACAGAAAAAGTACACAGTGTGCAATATAAGCAAAGTAAAATATTTTCTGAAAATCAACTACACTGGAAAAATGGGTAGGAAGCATAAAAACTACGTATAATATAAAAGTAAAATAAGTAAATTCTAAATAGGCATGTTTAATCACATTATTTTAAAAGGTTTTTGGTAATTAGTCTTGAGAATAAAGCATCTATTTTATTTTCACTAAAACCAATCAAATACTTGCACCATTTTTGTTTGTTTGTTTTTAAAGAGGGAAAGTTTTCTGGCAAAGGGAGTTTAACATTAACAAACAAAAATAAGAAACATCATATTGTATTTACTGAGTAGAAGTACTGATTGGAATCAGTTTTAGGTGGTTCTTTTATCTGTACATTTACAAAGCTCCCTAATGTGGCTGTTTCTTCTACACTCCATTGTGCTATTTATCTCAAAGTTTAGTTAGGCACAGCTTATTTGACTTTTACATAACAGGCAGGCTTCAGATTTTTTGATCCAAGGACCATGCATAGAGGGGACCTAGACCCCCTGCTCAGAGGAAGCCCATAGGCTTCTAAGTTTTGAAGTGCATTCCCCAGGAAGAGGAGTAGGGGCTGTCTTTGACTTAAATTCAGTGGCTTGCTCTTTGATCACCTCCCTCTGTCTGGTGCAGCCCTGCCAGACCACAGAGTAATATGATGCAGCCAACCTTGATGAGACCTAATAGGTTAGGGTCAGATAGAAGGGGAGGAGGGCCTTCCCAATCAGGGAACTTGGGAAAGGGCATAGGGAGAGAAGGGAGGGTGGGACTAGGAAGAGATAAGAAAGAGGGCTACAGAGGGGATACAAAGTTAATAAATTGTAATAATTACATTTAAAAAATGTAGGTGGGCAACAAAGTTTGGGAAAAAATTGACTTCTTCGTGGAAACATTTATCTTTACATTCCTCCAGCTCACATTCATTAACATTTTCTAATTCTAATTAACATTTCTGATAATCAAACTGTACTTGAAATGAATCCTCTAAGTAATTTGAAAGGAATTTCCCTTTAATGTTTGTACTGTTGAAACTCAGCTATTACTGTTAGACATAGTACAAAGGTACGTCGTTTCTTGTTCATTAATGTTTTTTTCTACTTAAATCTCTACCTTCTTTCATATACTGTGATATATCTTAAATGTTTGTTATTTTAAAGGAAGTTAAGTCTGCATGAGACAGCTGGTTGGTTTCTGACAATACAATATTCAATGCTACAGAATTCAAAGCTCATGGATAGTTTTTTAAGGAACCATAAAAAAAAAGCAACCAACTCAGCAAGCAAATGAAAAACAAAAATGACCTGTATTTAGAAAGCTTTGATGATCTTTTACATTTTCCACTGACGTGTCTTGTAATTTTATACAGGTCTACTCTATGATCTTAGACAGAGCACTTAATTTAGTGAACTTCAACTTCCATACAAAATATTAGCAGTGGGCTAGGAGTTACTAAAAGTGTTTTCTGTAGAGAGTTTAAAAAAATAAACTAGCTGAGACTTTATAGATTAAGAATCAAAATCTTGCCTAATTTAAGGATATTGTGTACATAAGCATATGGTTTGAAGAAACTCTGGCAACAACAACAACAAACCACATTATAAAGACAAAATTCAAAATTTATTACAGCTAAGAAATTGAATTTAATGTGATTTTATATGTCAACACATCATTTTTGTTTGTTTTTCAAGACAGGATTTATCTGTGCAGTCTTGGCTATCTTGGAACTCTTTTTGTAAAGCAGGCTTGCCTTGAACTCACAGAGATTCACCTGTCTCTGCCTTCCAAGTGCTCAGACTAAAGCTATGCCCCATGACTGCATTACTTTATATTTATACACATGCAAACATATATATGTATATATTTAAAATATATATTAATATGTATAACCAAATATATATATTTAAATATATATACATATATATTTTTTATAATTTATTTTTTGGTTTCTCTGTGTAGCCTTGGCTGTCCTAAATTTGTTTTATAGACCAGGCTGGCCTCAAACTCACAGCAAACTGCCTGCCTCTGCCTCCCTGAGTGAAGATATTATTTTTACTGCTTTCTTCATTTATTTAAACATATACTACAACATCAAACATTTGCTTATGCCAGGCACATCTGAAATAATAGTGTGTACAGCTAACCAAACACAATAATCCCACAAGGATATAACCACATTCATATTTACATGAACATATAATTCAAATTTTTTTTTTTTTTTTAGGATCGACTCATCAAATCACTTGTAGCATTAGAGTAATAGTGGTGTTCCACTAATGGTACACAGGATTTCAGTTTTGATTGGCATAACATATACGTATGCGTGTCTACTACTATTCATGAAATAGTCCTGGCAGCCAGTCCTATCATTCCTTAAAACTGCAGTATTATTCATGTCAGTATGTTTTATTTATAAGAAACTCATAGGATCAAGGTCACAAATATGGGTCAAGTTCACCTAAAGGGATCAAGTTCACAAATCTGACTATTCTGAAGCTAGGAGTAGAATTAACATTGCTTGATTCCAGATACAGGACTCAATCTCTCCATAATTCTAAGAATTCTTGATGACTGAATAGTATATAATAAGTGATAAGAGTATGAATCTTCTTTTATTTCTTATTTGTAAGCAGTTAAAGTTGTGCATACTGTTGATTATATTTTGTTAAAACTAATAGCAATTTTATTAAAATTGATAAATGGAATACTAATTGTATAATTAATATGCTAATGTGTTAATGAATATTGCAAAGGTTTTGAGACACTTCAGTGAGTATATAATGAAAACCCAATATTAGCTTTATTAAGATACCTTAGATTTTATCAAATTTCCAAACTTTATGCCAAAAACTGTAACAGTTTTATTCTTCTGTTTTATGCCATAACACACATAGGTCTGCACATTTGTTTTTTTTTTTTTTTTTTTTTCAATGCAGTTTATTCAGGAACATTGAACAATCCTCGGACCCCGGGGAAAGCCAGCCCACAGCTTAAATAGCCTCTGGGTAGCCAACCCAGGCGTGCCACGGGGGCAATGCAGATAGGTCCACATACATGGAAGCAAGCCAGATCCTCGGCCTTAGCCAAATGTGGAGTTGTTCGTGACAGAGAGCACTCACCATCGGGAAGGTGGGAGGCGGAAACCAGCTCCATCTTTAAGGCATAGCATTCCACAGCATTCTACAGTTCCCCCTTTTTGTTTTAGACGCATCAGGCAAGAGTAGAGGTCTGATCTCTGATATTAGAAATAAATTGGGACTTTGTACAGATGTTCATTTAGGTGTCATCCACCCAAGGAGCATCAGACCGTCCGATACCTTTTTCTCAGAGGCGGGACCTGGGGCATCAACCCGCATGCAATCAGACATGCTCTTCTCTGGGTCCAAAGCGGCTGACCCTGAGTAGGTCTGCACATTTGTATAATATTAATACTGAAATAGTAGTGATAGCTATTGTCATTAACACTTCTCATTCTAATTTGAAAGTTAATGAGGACAAAATGTCAGGATGTTCTTTCTTTCCCCCTCTTGCTTTTAGGTTAGCCAGGATTTACTATGCTATTCACAGTGATGTGGTCTGGAGTGTCTCAAAAGATATTAAAATTGCTCTATCAAAACATATATTTTTGCTTAAAGATTATAAGAAAGTCTGTCTGAGTAACTTAAGTTGTATATTTTAAATATAACTATTTAAATATATAATATAGAAAATACATATGTATAACTTTATACTTAAAGTTTAAATATAATTTTATATATCCTGAAAAAAATTCTTAATGAAAAATCCGTATTTCTCAGTCCTTGATTTGACAGTCCATTGTTGTCTTGTGTTCCATACCACCTTTCCTATTTCTAGCTTATCAGGTCTCAACAGAACTGGCTGCCATGTCCTCCTCTGTGGCCTAGCAAGGGTGTTCCTCCTTCCAGTGGGGGGCGGGGGGAAGGTCAAAGAGCCAACCATTGAGTTCATGTCAGAAATAATCCCTGTTCCCCTTATCAGGGAACCTACTTGGATACTGAGCTACCATGGACTACATCCAAGCAGAGATTCTAGGGATTAGTAGGGAATGAGGGAGCAGGCTAGAGCTGGGATACAAAGTTAATAAACTGTACCTAATATTAAAAATAAATAAATAAATAAAACTGTAGAGTAGAAAAGAGAATTTTGTGACATAATCACAAGAAAAAAATCATATCCCTACAAAACTTAAAGCAGATTAAAATTATAAACTCAATAATAAATCAGAAAGAAAGGTAATAATTCATGATCAAATAATAACATAAAACTGCTGCCTTTGTTTTTATAGCTTTTAGGCATTTCTCAGTCTAATTGTGTGTCATTTAGCATGAATGCCTTGGCCTTTCTTCAATTGTGCCATCTGTTGAAGCACAGGATCACATCCCTTCGTCCTGACCAACTGCTTCAGAATAACTCATGCTTTGGGAAATATAGAACACTCTAAAGAACAAATTTTATCTATTAATCCAGAAAGGAAGTATTCTTCCATTTCCTCAGTTTTATTGGAATGCGGACTGGTCACAGCAGTGCATATTTTAAAATAGTATGATATTCAAAATCATCGTATTCTAGATATGCGCATACTACTCTGAGATATCTGTAATCAATGTTCTTTCATGTACAGAGATCACAAGCCTAGTAAATATTACATTCTATCAAATGATGTCATAAGCTTCAACTAGTTAACATGCAGTTTCTTTAATCTGTTACTCGGTTACTTTCTTATTGGGTATTTTAAAGAATTAAATTTTCCATAAAGAAGTGTTTTAAATACAGATTGATTTTTCAAATGAACTTTTCATTTGAAAAGTTTTCATTTTCATTTCAGAGGACCCCTGAAACAAAAGATCAGTTTACTCTTATTTGTTACAATTTTGTTAAATCATCAAAGAAATTTTAAGTGCTAAAGAATTTATTTTCCACTTCCTTTTAGAATAACTTATAGATAATATGGTTAGTATAGGTAGATTTTTTTGATCATTATAGTACTGAGGTGTAATTTACATTTTAACTTCTTCCTATACAATTTAACTTTCTATACACTTTAAGTTTCGCTTAGGTGTTTATGTTCTTGAGCGTTAAAAATATATATAAAAAACTCAATGTCAGGTTACTGGGCTGTGTTTGTGAAACACTTAGTTTTCTTTTTTGAACAGTGACAACACAATAATCAACAAAAACACTCTATATTCTTTGTAATTCAAATACTTTCCAAAGTACAAACCATAATTTTTTACAAAATATTTTGAATTCTCCATTCTCTGTAAGGGTAATGGTAGTTAGGTATTAGAGAATTTAATCATTTAGTGAGCTGATAACAAAATCTCTGCTTTGGAAACATAGGGATAGACTTATATAACATTAGAATTACATATTTATAAAAAAATACATCAGTGTTCAAAATTCACCAAGCATTTGTGGTTACATGTTTTAAATACTTACATGTTTTAAAAACTGCCACTTACATTATTATTACTGTTATTTTTGTAGGTCAAGGCCAGAGTATTGATTCATTTAAGAAAGCATTCTGACAATGTGCTGAATTCCTTTCCCTTAAGTTTACATTTTAAAAAAGAATGATGGAGTTTCTCCAAAATCTGTTATGTAGACATAAAAACATGTCTTCATATTGTCTATAAATAATAGCAGTAGGATTTTTGTGAATGAGAAATGTGATAAAGCAAGCCTGCCCTGGGTCTATGCTGAAGCACAGATAAATGCATTTGCTTTTTATTTCTAGCAGATCAATGAGAAGGGGATAACATTTATATAGCTGTTTTTTAATGAACAAGATAACACCTTATTATATTTATTATACTATATTTTTTAATTTTTTTAATTTTTCATCAATTACACTTTATTCATTCTGCATCCCCCCATAAGCCCCTCCCTCCTCTCCTCCTGATCCCACTCTCCCTCCTCCCTCTGCATGCATGCCACTCCCCAAGTCCACTGATAGGGGAGGTTCTCCTCTCCTTTCTGATCTTAGTCCATCAGTTCACATCAAAAGTGGCTGCATTGTCCTCTACTATGGCCTGGTAAGGCTGCTCCCCCCCAGGGGGAGGTGATCAAAGAACAGGCCAATCAGATTATGTCAGAGGCAGTCCCTCTTCACATTACTATGTAACCCAATTGGACTCTGAACTGCCCTGTGCAGGGGTTCTGGGTTATCTCTATGAATAGTCCTTGGTTGGAGTATGAGTCTCTGGGAAGTTCCCTGTGTTCAAATTTTCTTGTTCTGTTGCTCTCCTTGTGGAGATCCTCTCCTCTCCAGCTCTTACTATTTCCCAGTTCTTACCTAAAATTTCATTCACTCTGCCCAACAGTTGCCCATCAGGCTCAGCATCTGCTTTGATAGTCTGTAGGGCAGAGGCTTTCAGAGGCCCTCTGTGGTAGGTTCCTAGGTTGTTTCCTGTTTTCTTCTTCTTCTGATGTCCATCCTCTTTGCCTTTCCGGATGGGGATTGGACATTTTAGTTAGGGTCCTCTCTCTTGCTTAGTTTCTTTAGATGCACAGGTTTTAGTGGGTTTGTCCTATATTGTATGTCTTTATGAGTGAGTATATACCATGTGTTATTATACTATATTTTAAAGTTTTAAAAGAATGATATAAACTTGTACCCATGTAAAATTTCTAAATGAATAATATGTTATTATGAAATACAAAACAAATGTATTTGCAAGCAAACTTAATTTCCTGGATTTCATGACATATACTCTTTTATTACATATTAACCAGGGATAATTATTTTCTATTAAAATCAATCAAATTTTATTTCAATTGCAGTAGTCCAAAGGAATTAGTTATTCAACATAAATTGGATTTTTCTATAATAGTTTATAATTCTTATAATCTATTTGTTTTAGAATATACCATATTACTGTAACTCATATGTAATTATTAATCACCACTTTCAAAGCATCAGAAAGCTTAATGTTTGAAAAAATTACTCTGTTTCTAGGAAATCTAGGGATTGGACTAAGGCCAAGAGACTAGTTTGTACCTTTTATTCATTTTCCTCAATTCAGGATAAAAAGCAAACGCTAGTTTCCCAAATATTGGAAGAGAAACTCTATGAATATTTTACTGAAAGCTTAACCTCCTTTTCATACTTAAAGGAATCCTGGCTGGCTTTATTTCAGTAATCCACTCAGAACACTTTAGCGGATTCATGTAAAAGGTTATAATGAGTTGTATTTTTCCCTGATCAACAGACAGAGAATTTTCTTTTCTGACAGGAAGGAGAACACTGTGTCAAAACTTCCTTACAAATCAAAACACATAATAAGAGTGTGTCATGTAATTATCTAAATTTGTTAATCTGTCCATTGAGAGATCAAAAATGTGTAGATTTCTTAAATGAGTGATACCACCTAGTTCATAAATGTCCTCCAGAAAATGAACACAAATTTAACTTTGAGAGAAAAACCTACCCATACTTTCTTCTTACTGCTCTGGACGAGAAGGTCAACACTCCACTGTGTGCTGTAGGATATGAAGAATTATTAAGGAGCAAATAATGAAACTCTGTTGCCTCTTCTGTGTAACCACAGAATGATTCTTTCCATTCCTGTCCTGTAATATGACTCTCACCACTTTGAGACAAAATTAAATGCAATCTTGACCCTGGCTGTGCAGCAAGAATTTTGCTGCAGAGATCAGTCCTCCTTTCCATATGTATATTTTGGGAGCTAGCAAAAAATGACAGAAGGAGAATTTCATCATTTTGGCCCAGTGCACCAAGAAAAGACTGTGACTATTATTCCAGTGTTTACAGAGGGAGGAACTGAGTATCTGTTACTTGGAGACAAGAAAACATTGCGAAAATTGGACCATTTGATTCCATGGGTCTGTGATTATTTTAAATCATATTACGTTAGCACTCAAATATTTTAACATTTCCCCTTATCTTGTCCAGTGGAATTTAGCCAGTAAAATACATTTTGAGCTCCATTATAAAGAAAAAAAAAATTACAGAGTTGTATTTTGTGAGCTGTGTTTCTACAATATTGTATATATGATGTATGTTATCTAATAATCACAATTAAATTTGAGGCAGAAAACTGTTTCCAAAAATAACTATGTATATATAATCTTTTTGAATTTCACATTATTATTATTATTATTATTATTTATTACAATTTTTTTCTGTTTGTATTCTGGCTATATCTCCCTCTCTCATTTCCTCCTGGTCACACCCTCTCTCCCTTTTCTCCCTCTATGTCCCTCCACTAGTCCACTGATAAGGGAGGTTCTCCTCTCTTACTATCTGACCATATAGCCTAACAGGTCTCTTCAGGATTGCCTGGATCCTTTCTCTGTGGTCTAGAAATTCACCTTTCCAGGGGGAGGTGATCAAAGGTCAGGCAACCGAGTTCATGCCAGAGACTGCCCCTGCTCTCCTTTCTAGGGCACCCCTATAAAGACTGAGAAACCCATGGACTATATCTAAGCAGGGGGTCTAGGTCCTCTCCATACATCGGTCTCTGCACGACACCCTGGGCCACATTTTTTTGGCTCTGTTCCTCCTTGTGGAATTCTTGTCCCCTTTCAGGTCTTTCTATCTCCCCTTTATTCCATAAGATTCCATGCACTCTGCCCAAAGTTTGACTATGCGTCTCAGCATATTTTATCATTAATTACATTATTTTATTTAGGGCAATCTGAAAAGCATGTTCTTTAAACTGTTGTGGACACCTTAGCAGGCCTCTAGATACCGCTACACTCTAGCACATTTAAGAAAGAAATTACTAGCTAAAGTGAGGCAGCATCATACTGAAGGCATTCCAACACTGAAAAATATGCACAAGGTTAAAATATATCACCCCGAGACATTAGTCAGGAAACCTGCAAAGTTAATGAGAATCCTCAGTTTGACTAATTGTTGGCATTAAGAAGGAAATTTCAAGGTCTATTAAGAAGGAAAATGAAAACTCAAGTGGATATGCAACTTAGCGTGTGTAGTGGAGGCAGGCAAGGACGGAGAGAAAAGGTTATAAATGAAAACAGCAGTAAAATTACTAAGTAGACATGAAAACCAAGTACTGTTTTATGGTGAGAAAGCAGCCAGGAGTGGCCCTGATACCAACTCTAAGATCAACTCTAAGATCAAAAAATGAGCATTATTTAGAATGGCATCCATCTTTTAGCTTAATCAAATAACTTGAGGACAAACATTCATGTTTGTTTTATATTTTTACATTAGTTCTGATCAGGAATATAAAATCTAGCTTTTCCCATCTGAGTAGAAATAGTATAGACAGATATCATTATATTTTCAATTTTAATTTATTTCCTACGAATATTTCTCTAGGTAACAATTATAGGCAACATCTGTGCACGAGTGTTTTTACTTTTTTAAATTTTTTAATATTAGTTACAGTTTATTAACTTTGTATCCCAGCTATAGCCCTCTCTGTCATTCTCTCCCAATCCCACCCTCCCTTCCTCATCTCCTCCCTGTCCCTTTCCAAGTCCACAGACTTGTGAGGTTCTCCTCCCCTTCCATCTGACCCTGGTTTGTCAGTTAACTTCAGGACTGGCTGCAAAGTCCTCCTCTGTGGCCTAGAAGGGCTGCTACTCCCTTAGGGGGAGGGGGAGGTTAAAGAGCCAGCCATTGAGTTCATGTCAGAAACAGTCCCTGTTCCCCTTACTAGGGTACCCACTTGGATACTGATCTACCATGGGCTACATCCAAACAGAGGTTCCAGGTTATATACATATATGGTCCTTGGTTGGAGAAACAGTCTCATAAAAGACACCTGTGCCCAGATATATGTGGTCCTTGTTGAGCTCCTATCCTCTCCAGGTCATATTAATTCCCCCTTCTTTCATATGATTCTCTTGCACTCTGTCAAAGGTTTGGTTATGAGTCTCAGTATCTGCTTTGGTACACTGCTAGGTAGAGTTTTTCAAAAGCCCTCTGTGATAGGCTCCTGTCCTGTTACTTGTTTTCTCCTACATCCAATGCCCATCCTATTTATCTTTCTAAGTGAGGATTGATCATCTTAACCCAGGTCTTCTTTACTTTTATAAAACTGCTAGACTCTTATGTTGTAACTGGTTCAATTTATATGTTTTGTGAATTAGAACATTGAAATAAATATCAGCTTTGATTCAGTGATGAAAATAAGGGTCTGAACTTAGTAGTTTACATTGTTAAATGCAACCTCACGTTTTGTCCATTCAAAATATGTTCTGTTACTAAGTTTAAAAACAGTAGTTTTGCATTTTTATATCTGAACAAAGTAAACGTGTATTTTTTTCATAGTGTGTATGGCTGGTCAATAAGATTACAGAAAAGGTCTTACACTGATATTCACAAATACTTGTGGAGATTTATTTCTAAATACATGGAAATAAATGTATCCTCTAATAAAAATGAACATGTGCACTTCTGTTCTCTACAGAACAATATGGCAATAATTAAGTGTCTGTATATGTCACTAAATTATCATATTTTATATCATATAAATGGTACTTATCTAACCTCTGTTGTGAGTTTACCAAACTCAGAATATATGGAAAACTTGTCGTAGAATTCCACATTTCATAGGTATGTTAATTAGTTTCAAGGTCTTCAAAGTTTGTGGCTTCTCCCAAGTGCTGAAATTACTTTTGTCGGTGATCTGAAGTAATGTCCTTAATAATGAAGATAATGTGATAAATTAAAATACAACAGTTTCTCAAAGAGATCAATTTTTAAATGTTTCCTGTCACATGTACTTGTTAGATTACACACATGAAAATCCTAAGAGGACTGCTTAAAGATGTGCCTTGTCAATATCTTAAACTTCTTCAGTCTCCATTCGGAACTTTTGGAAATTCCTATCAAATAAATAACTTAATAAATAAAAAAAATCAGACCAATAAAATCCACAAAATATATAAATACTGTGGTATCTGAAGGTTTACTTGGAAATATGTCAGAGTAAATAATCATTTAGAAGGAATATTTTTTCTTTTTTTATTAATTACACTTTATTCATTTTGTATCCCCCCATAAGCCCCTCCCTCCTGCCCTGCTGATCCCTCCCTCCCTCCCATTTCTGCATGCATGTCCTTCCCCAAGTCCAATGATAGGGGAGGTTTTCCTCTCCTTTCTGATCTTAGGCTATCAGTTCACATCAAAAGTGGCTGCATTGTCTTCTACTGTGGCCTGGTAAGGCTGCTCCCCCCTCAGAAGGAGGTGATCAAAGAGCAGGCCAATCAGATTATGTCAGAGGCAGTCCCTCTTCCCATTACTATGTAACCCACTTGGACACTGAACTGCCATGGGCTACATCTCTGCAGGGGTTCTGGGTTATCTCCATGAATAGTCCTTGGTTGGAGTATGAGTCTCTGGGAAGTTCCCTGTGTTCAAATTTTCTTGTTCTGTTGCTTGTGGAATAGATATGCTCTGATAATTAATTAAAAGTGTGAAGGAGTAAATGGCATACAAACCTGAGTTTTACTATAGATGAACTTATGATGCATGGAGTGTTTGGATAGTGAAGTGTTTAAAAGCATTTTTAGATCTGGGCTCCAAATTAGAAAATGACGAGCTCAGTGGTCCCTTCTCTTACAAATTTTCACTTTCTACACTTTGAGTAACCTTGTGTCAAAGTCTAGCTCTAAATATCCAGTGAAAAATTCCAGAAATAAAGCATTTGTAAGACTTAAATGAATGTGCCATCTCAAGCACTTAATGCAGTCAGGACTACTTATCCCATTCTACCCGAACGTGAAACACTCACTTCTCCAGTGTTTCTGTGCTTACTATCCTCTACTACCTAAATACGCATCTTGATTATCAGATCTGCACAGGATGGAGGGGTATCTCAGTGCTTCTGTTTTTGCTACACTTTATTTATTGATGATTTCCAAGTCTGAGAGCAGTAATGAGAACAAGACACAAGGTTTTAAAAACTGCAAATACTGTCTTCTTCTGGTCCTATGCAATAATTTTACAAAACACAGGAAAACGAGAGGAGGGGAGACTTTCTGCTGAGGGTCTTGGAAGGTATGTGCCCACAGTTGAAGTTATCTGAGTCCACACCAAAAATCAAGGAGACGGCTTAGTTGAAAATCAAGTTGCCAATAAGAGATGCAAAAAAGAACATTGAGAAGGTGATTAAGCAACATGCCGTTAAGATCCATGGATGCTGTGTTAAAGAAATTTAACTTAATCCTGGATTTCAGCGGTTTTGGTATTATAATGCGATCAACATTAGTTGTTAAATAAATGAGTCCAAAAGGAAAGACAATGTAGTATTTTTAACATGATGCTCAGTTCCAGCCAGCTGTTGCCATGGAAAATTGAGGAATAGGATTGCCAGATTGATATATTCTTTCAAAATCAGCCAAAATTCTGGTTTATTTATTGGAATTAATGTCAACCACATATTACAGTACTTCTAAAAAAAATTAATGTTTAAGCCAGGGTGAGATTGTTTATTGTTCACAGATTAGTTGAGAAGAATACAGCCATATGCTGCTGTGTCAGCTCCTTTTCTCCAATGCTGTAGGCAGACACTCTCTGTCTACCTCACTAGTCTGAAATCTCCAAGGGTCTGGTATCGTGACAGTGGATTAGTTTGTCAAGGCAGCAGAGAAGCTAGCCAGTGGAGAATGTGGTTTTGGTATCTATATGACAGAGGTTAACTACCATGTTTCCACCCTCTACTCCTAGATAAAAAGCCATGAAATAATATTTAAAAGAAATAAACGCTCTTTGTCCATTAAACACCTTATTATTATGGTATAGAATAAGTATTGGATGATTTATTCACAGCATTATACAGGATACTTAATTTTATGTTAATCAAAAATGTTCAAAATCTGTTCATCTACCGTTATCAATAATTTGTCTATACATGTATGTGTGGGTATCATCTACCTCTGAGCTTGTTAATTTTATTTTTAAATACAGAAAAATTAATCATATGGAATGTAAGCTTCTAGGTTTTTTTTGGTAGAGTCTTTGATTCTAGGATTTACTGGATATTATTCGACATTATTGAAAATAAGGAATGTGCTCATAATCTTAAGAAATGGGACTTTATGTGTCTATTTTGGAATAAACAAAGAGAAAGAACTAAAGAATTACTACTACAGTTTCATTCTCAATTATCAGAGGTGACCCAATTTTGGAAAAAAAATATATATATTAAAAATATCAGCAGCCTTTCCAGGCTGCAGAGGAAGACAATGCAGCCAGTCTGATGAGACCTGATAGGCTAGGGTCAGAGAGAAGGAAAGGAGGACCTCCCCTATCAGTGGACTAGGGAGCTGCATAGGGGGAGAAGAGGGAGAGATGTGGGTTGGGACTGTGAAGAGACAAGGGAATGGGCCCACGGTCAGGCTACAAAGTGAATAAACTGTAATAAATAATAGATAAAAAAAGTAAAAAAAAATATCAGCATTTTGTGAGTAAGGATGAGTCCATTTTTCTTTACATAAAGAGTAAAAGCTTTTTGCTGGAAGAGTGTGAACATCTTGACATTGACACAAAATATGAATGAGAGAATTGAATTATAAATACAGTCTTGGGAATTACACAATAATACAGATATAGTTATCATAGATGAAACCATCCAGTATCCACAGTAGCAGGTTGTGGGAAACAGTGAGGTTAGAACAAAATTCTGGGGATATTGTTTGTGCGTGTACACATGAAAACGTGAGACTAAACCCATGCCACACGGAGGTGGGAAAGAGTGAACAGAAATATGAATCTGAGTGTGGCAAACCTGCTGTGAGTAAAGGCACAGCAACTCACTATGGGGCAGTGTTCAGTCAGTGAATTTTCCTGTCAAGAAAACTACTTGCTGGAATTTGGGTCAGTTATTAAAAAGAGATATAATGGCTGTAAGTGCAAAAATTACATTATTTTGTGTTTTGAAAATTAAATAATGTGTGAACATAGTTAAAGTAAAGCAAGGTCGAACGTCAGTTCTTTCTTGTTTGGAATAAAGGAAAAGTGTATTAATTAAACAAAAGAAGAGCAGTATGATGGAAGACTATAAATATTGTATTTGATATGGTATCAGTTGATCATTTCTGACCTACGAATTGGACCAACTGAAGTCTGATGAAAAAAATTAAAAAAAAAAAGAAAGGAATGGATTACCTGTAAAAGAAGAATCTTTGCCAATGGCATTGTTCTCAATAAGCTTCAGTTTTGAGAAAGATGATTCCTTGCTGATACGTTGATAATAATGTGTTTCTTTTTGAGTCAGGGTGGAAAGCAAATAAAAGAAGCAGTTGAAGAAAGTGTTGAAATTGAAAAAAAATGAGAGAAATTACAAAGTGTGTGTTAAGCTTTTTTGTTTAGTTTTAGAAAATTGCACGAGAGCACACAGCAATAAGGACGCAGGTATAATTTTGTTGGATCCATGATGCAATTCATAGTGTCACAAAAGTTTTAGAGGAAATATTTTGGGGAGAAATATCTGGTGTATTTCATGACTAAGTGTTGTGATTCAAACAAGAGAGGGAATAGAAAGAATAGTCCTAAGAAGCGTGAATACATTTGAATAATTATGATAAGAGACATCTCCTAGAATATGAAGAGCATGTTGGGCAGATAAGCTTCTAAGACAAATGAAAAGAAAGAAGGTTCCAGCTGAGGTGATGAATGCTATGAGCTAGAGCAGATACATTATAATACAAATGCTGAACTCAAATGGAAGTTCAGTCCTAAGATATTGTATTCTTCAAGATATTTAAAGATAGTTTAGTTTCTTTATAGTAGAATACTTTTATCTGCTTATACATAGACACATGATTCGTTCATTAGGAGAAAATCATGGCTGTAGGTAAATGGAGATATGTGTTCTTGTGTGGCATGTGAGAGAAGTTAGGAAAAGGGGAAGACCCTTCTCACCAAAGTAGCAGAAATATTATTTTAGACTTTACAATTATTATCTAATCTCCCTGAAGTACAACTACTTACTTTTCATATTTATATAAGCCAGCTTTTGTATGGTCTCTTTATGTTTGGTAACCAGCAAAGCATAGTAATATAAGAGATGGAGATGCATGGAACTAATGTGTTTTCTCCGTGATTTTTGAATTATTGCATAGTATATATCAAGGGCACTCATTAAAGGACAGAGACCTAATTCCTGATCATTTAGAAATTATCTTACTTCTTTCAGAGTATATGCTTGGATACTAGGCAATACACATTTAGCATTGTTTTTGAAGTACTGCTTGACTAGAGTTAGAATTGCTACCTTTCCTTATTTATTAAACAAAGACTCTTCTAAGAAACAGATGTAATGCCAAGGTCTTTATACACAACTATCTATAAGTTAATAAATAATATATTCTTATTTCACCAATTATTTGTTACATATAATTTCTATAATCTAAATGTACAAGTTGATTTATGACTATACACAGAATGAAATTTTTCAAAGGAAATCTGTAAATTTTTTCATTTATTTATTTATTTATCACTTTACAGCCTGATCCCAGACCCCTCTCTTTTCTCTACCCTCTTCTATTTTAACATGTCCTTTCAACCATTTCCCACTTTCCTTCTTCCAAAAGAGGGGGAGGCCTTCAAAGGGTACCAGCTCACCTGGAACATTAAGTAGCAGCAGGACTAAGAGCATCCTCTCCCACAGAGGCCAGACAAGGCGTCCCAGCTAGGGGAAAGGGATTAAAAGGCAAGCAACAGAGTCAGAGACAGCCTCCACTCCAATTATAAGGGGACCCAGAACTCCTTAAAAACATGAGATTTTTCAGAAACATGTTTTTTTAAGTTAATCGAATGGAAAAGGACCAAGGGCATTTTCCTTAGTAAGCGTGAGATATCCATCTGAGCAGCTATTGGGGATCTCAGCAAAGTAACAGTCAGCTACTAGCCTTGGTAAAATTATTCTGACCTGACTGAGTATTGTGGTGTATGTCTTTGACACTACCACTGCACTGGGAAGGCAGGGACATGCAGATCTCTGTATGAGACGAGTCTCTTCTGCATATCAAGGTCCAGACCACACAAGACTGCACAGTCAGATCTTTTCTCAAATAAATTATTCTGACTTATTACATTATATTTTTCTCTATTTACAGGAAAGCAAATCATTTCAAGCTCTCATTTTTTCATCGGGAATTATAACTAGTGTTAAAATGCAAATGTTTATAACTTTCTTCCTGTCTTCGCAAATAGTTGTACTAATTGCAAAATACATAGCAGCATGACTATTTCAAGATAATATTTTGTTAACATATTTCATCAGAATGACAGCCATCTATCTATCTATCTATCTATCTATCTATCTATCTATCTATCTACATTCCCTAGAGACTTGAAGTTAAAGAAGTGTTCTTAGTTGGCAATATGACTGTGTTTAGGCAGGCACATTTCTATTCTTTAAGGGTTTTGCTTCTGATAAAGTATATTAGCAGACATCTTAACATACCAATCTGCTTTGAGATTTCTCCATTCCCTTTCATGGAACAATATAATTGCTTCCATGCCGTCAATGGTCATCCCCATTATTAAATGGCATCCTTGAATAAGTTCCAGTGTCTCAAGGTTGAACTGTACTTGTTTCTCTAACATTATTTCATTGAATTACTTTTTATGGTAACAAGATGAAACAACTCCATTTTCAAAACTGCTCTCAGTGATCATATAAATGGTGACATATATTAGTGCTTCCCAGCTATGTCTATCAAACGATGCAAATTCTGGGTAGTAAATGAGAATATAATAGAACAGATTATCACTATTAGAAAAGAAAATTCTGTTTCCTCTAGTCTGTCAAGAGGAAAATTTAGACAGTTCAGCTTAATTTATTCACTAATAAGTTTAAATTAGCACCTGTTTTACATATGAGTCAACTAGTTATAAACTTACACTGAACTTGAAAACTGAAATGACATATGTAGTAACAGTTTGTCATAGACACAAAGACTGAATGCCTAGGTAAGATTACCAGAGAGACAATATAACAGTGTTTATGTATTGTAAAACAGCCTGACCTAGTTTCAGTTCTCCCAGACTCTGCCAGGTAGAGGAGTGACAGGATTCCTGATATGTAGAGAATTTCTGTCAGCATTGCAAGAAATTAGAACTCTCCTTGTCTGAAGAATGTATATATAGGCAAATCTACACTTCTATGAAATTATTTATTTTATCTCATAAAAACACAAATAAATATTTCTAAATGATGGTGGCATTTTAAATAAATTCTTAAAACAGATTAATTCATAAACAGTCAAATTAATGAACTCCAAAGTGAGTGAATTTAAAAAAAACATGAAAATCAAATTTATTATTTAAGATATTAGCATGCATTATAACATGCTGTCCTGAATAAGGCAATCACATGGTTCTCTTCTGTTAGCCACTGTGCCTCCAATTTATTATTCTAATCTGTGACAGAAATACTGTGTCAGCAACATTTTGTAGACACTGGTTGGGCAATGATAAAAACAATTTCGAATGTTTTAATTTACCACAAAATAATTTTGCTGTCATTGCTTTCCAGCATAAAGTATTATATATAGACTATTTTGACATTATTTTCAAATATTTCTTAGATGATTTCACTTCATTTTTCAGGAACTAAGAAAATGTATTTCTCGAAATGTTGCTTCTATAAATAATTGTTTTTTGTTTTGTATTACCAACTACATTTTTTTTTAGTTATGTACCATGATACTAAATATTTTGGACACTCTTTTATCAGCCTAGTTACAAAAATGTTTTGAAAGAACGTAGCAATCATTCTTTTAGTGTTTATTAGACCATATGTGTATATATTTAAATACTACAGTTGAATTATCGTAAGTGTATAAGCTTTGAATACAATTCAGTTATATGAAATGAGCTTAATTTTTACAGTTTTATGAATGAATTACAATTTATAGAGTTCAAAATATTTTTTAATTATTCTAAAGTATAATAAAATACTCTTTATAGATAAGTGTGTGTGTTTGAGTGTTTTGTGTGATACAAACACAAAAACAAGTAGGGGTGTATTTCTGGATTGCAGGAACTTATTAGCATTTGTTCTAATGTGATTGCAAAGGACGAAAATGCACATAGATTAAATTAAATAAAATTTATTCATAAAACCTGAGTCGTACACATAAGAAATTCTATAATTTACTGCTCCATAGAAATATCCAAAAGAACACTGAGGTAGGCACATCAAGTTTTGAATTTCATAACTCAGAAAAACTTGCTGAAAAGACTCTGGCTTGGTATGGTAGCCATAAATTATATATTCTTATTGGCATATATTATCACTAATTTAAATTAATTCCACTTTCTTGTTTATGTTAATTTTCCCTCTCAAAATTATCATAGAATTTCAGAGAATTTAGGGAGCAACTTAAACAAAAAGAGACTGATATTTTGGGCATGGATGAGAAATGATAAACCGTCATTTTGGGGGACATGGATTAGGGATTCACCATGCAACCTTGATCATTAATGACTGGTTAGACTTAGATAATATAAGTGAGTCAAAGTGCTCCCAAAATATTAACACAATCAAAGTGCTCGTAACAGAACACGAGCACATGCAAGTGGTTATTAAATCTGTCTGTGGGGTATGTTAATATCACAGCCTGTTACACACTCACTGTTGTTGAAACAAAGAAGACAAATGGAAAGGAAGCCTCAAAATGCATAGCATGTTTTGTTTCAGCATTGGAATGGAATGCATTCTTTTATACAAAAAGAGAATGTTTTGAACACAAAACTTAAGGGAACAAAGAAAACAAAAGTGCAAGGTAAGAAAGACGCAATAAACATTTCCTCAATGAAATAGTTCAACTTTGAACAATAGTTGTCTTAATCACTGTTCATGTCTGTGAAGAGACCCCATGACCAAGACCACTTTTATTAGAGAAAAAGTTTAACTGATTGGTTGCTATACGGTTTCAGTGGTTTATTCTGTTCCGTTATCATCATGACATAAGCATGGCGGCATGCATAGAGCTGGCACTGAAGAAATGGCTGAAAGCTTTATATTTTGATCTGCAGGCAGGCAGGCAGGAAGATAAACAGAAACAGAAAGAGACAGAGAGAGAGATAGACAGACAAAGAGAGAGAGAGAGAGAGACTGGCCATGGTGTGGGATTTTGAAATCTCAAGCCAACCTCCAGTGACACATTTCCTCCTAAAAGCCCCACCTTCTAATCCTCCTCAAACATGTCCACTCCCTGGTGACTAAGCATTCAAATATATGAGCCTATGGACCATTATTATTCAAACCACTGCAATACTTTCATTGGCACTACAGAAAAAATAATATATTTACCTGAGAAAGAATACCACATTAATGAGCCTTCACAGGGCTGGGAGGACAGCTCGGCCTCCCAGAGTTCCCTGTTCATACATCATAAGGCTCAAAAGTAACTCTACTGTTAGATATAGGCTTTCTGGAACTCTCTTCTGAACTCTGCAGGTACCTGCACACATATGGCATGTGGATTCATAGCCAGGAACTCACAAACACATAAATCATTAAAATATTGAAAATACAATTGTTTTTGTAAAAAATAAGCCTATATAGCAATTGTGTTTCTATATGCATATATTTTTATATATTACTCATATAACACACTATGTATTACTGTTCTTTCATTATGAAACAAATGATTGATAGTTTTACTCTCATTTTTTTTTCTTATTTTAAAAATTTATTTTATTATAGACATAGCCTATGACAGTCAGTATCCAAGTGAGTTCCCCAGTAAGAGGAACAGGGACTGTCTCTGACATGAACTCAGTGGCTGGCTCTTTGACCAACCCCCAACCCCTGAGGAAAGAGCGGCCTTGTTAAGCCACGGAGGAGGACATTGCAGACAGTCCTGATGAGACCTGATAAGCTAGGGTCAGATGGAAGGGGAGGAGGACCTCCCCTGTCAGTGGACTTAGAGAAGGGGAAGGAAGAGATGAGAGAGGGAGGGTGGGATTGGAAAGGAGTGGGGGAGGGGGCTACAGCTGGGATACAAAGTGAATAAATTGTAATTAATATAAAAACTAAAAATTTAATTAAAATTATTTTATTATTATTATTATTTAAATTATTCACTTTATACCCCAATTGTAACCCCTACCTCATCTCCTTCTGGTCCCTCCCTCCTTCCTTCTTCCTCACTATCTCCTTCACCTAGTCTTCAGAAAGGGGGAGTTCTCTTCTTTGACCAGCTGGCCACAGTTATCAAGTCTTTTCAGGCTGCCTGCATCCTCTTCCTCTGTGGCCTGGCAAGACCATCCCACCTGGGGAAGGTGATCGAGGACCATGCACTAGGCTTCATATCCGAGAGTGTCTCTTCCCCCTTACTAGAGAACTCACATGGAGCCTGAGATGCCTATGGGCTATATCTAAGTAGGATCCTAGTCCTCCCCATTAATGGTCCTTGGTTGGTGCATCCTTTTTGCCAGACCCCTGGTCCCAGGTTTTTTCCGTTCTGTTGGTCTTATTTTTTAAATTAATTTATTATTTTATTAATTAAAGTTTATTCGATTTGTATCCCAGCTGTATTCCCCTCCCTCATCCCCTTCCAATCCTATCCTCTCTCCTTCTTCTATTCCCATGCCCCTCCCCAAGTCAACTGATTTTTCACAGAACAAACTACTTTATTTAGGATTCTTTTTTATTTTTATTTTATTTTTATCAATTAAAGTTTATTCACTTTGTATCCCAGGTGTAGGCCCCTCCCTTATCCCTCCTATGACCCACCCCCAGTCTAATGATAGGGTAGGTTTTCCTCCCCTTCTTTCTGACGCCAGCCTATCAGGTCTCATCAGGGCTGGCTGCTGCCTGGTATGGCTGTGCCCCCATCAGGGTTGCGTTCTCATTTTGAAAGGGTTAATTCATTAGGATTTTCTCTGTCATTACTAACACATATCACTCCATTTTGTGCAGAAACGAAGGATTTCCAAGGATATTAAGCTTCAAAGCCTTTGTGTATGTGCTGAGTGTGTGTTAGGTTTTCCTGTACGCATGTCTTTGACACATATGTTCATGTGTGTCTGTGTAACTGTGAGGGAGCACCAAAGTATTTATGGAGGTCAGAAGACATCCTTCAAGTTACGGTTTCCTTTCTTCTTCTTTGAGCCTGTGACTCTTGTTCTTAAATTCTGCATATACAGGGTAGATGGCCTATTCTGGTGAGTTTTCCAGTTTTTCCGTTCCAATCTCTTGTGTGATCTCTGGAATTCAGACACACTATCACAATGGGCTGTACTTGGGTTCTAGAGTTCTGAACTCAGGTCTATGGCATGAACATTATTACTGAGTCACCTTATTAACTAAAAGGATATGGGATTTTTAGTTCAGGAAATTAGACAAATTTATATATCAACTTCACTACGTACTTTAAAAGACAGTAAAGCTAATAGAACATGAATTTTTAAATTTTGTCCTCAAAAAATTGTGGAGGATCATATTGCCAAGCCTGCTATCTGTTATTCTAAAAATAAAAATGGCTTCATTTTCTCAAATGTTTCTTTTCTCTGTACAAAAATGCATCTCCCCTCTCTATCTGTATCTGAGTGGCTCATATAAAAATTAAAATATTCATCTGATAATAACCACTTTCATTTCCTTTGCAACACTGATACCATTTTGACCGTTTTTCACACCAAGAAAATAGGCATATTTTAGCTACTATTAAGAAAAGAAAACAACCTAGAATATCCATAATGAATATCCAAACTATACCAAGCTATTTGAACAAAAAAACTTGAAAAAAGAAATCAAAATTTGAGATATGATGTTTTAACACAGAAATAAAAAGCACAAATGACTAGTTTTCATAAATAATACATACATTATTTTAGGTCAGTGTGAGTTGTTCAGTGAGTTTTCTTTCTAAGAGTAATAATAAATATTATCCTGCAAAATTCTAATATTTTGTAAGATTGCTTGTTCCATCAGCTAATAGAAATGTGTCCTTCTTGTGTTATGCTTCCTGTACAATGAGTACTTTGTGATTTGGCTTGTGTGCTCCTTTGGGCAGTTTATTCTGGGGCTCCATTTCAATGTCAGGGTTACATAAGAAACAATAGCAAATATACTGGCCTCTATGTTTATTGAGGCTGTAATTTTCTAGGTCATACATGTGTGATATAAAAGAGTGATTTGTTAGTAACAAGCTCTTACGTTTATAGACTATATTTCCTTATCCACTTCTTGGAACTGAATAATTCTAACTTAATTGTCCTCTCTAAATCAGATTTACCACAGTTATTTCCTTTGCAGCATTTCAAGAATAACCATATTATTCTCCAAGGGAATATATAATGGAGTCTTTTAGCTTGGATACTTCCTTCAGGGCCTACTTGCACAGATCAACTGGGAAAATAACATTACCCCTCTTCAAAATATCTTCAAGATAGTACTTTCTCCAAACTCTTTTTTTAAAACAAAGGGAAGTTTATTGTGATATTACATTGATGAAAAATGTCTTAGATGCAACACAAAATTCATAAAAGGAAGAATTTGATTCCAGCAAAATACAATTTCTCTTCTCTGATGGTATTGTTAAAAATTAAAACAAATACCAACATAAGCCTTGTCCAAGAGAAAATGTTAACAAATTGCATACTAAAAAGTTATAGAAATATGAAAGTTTCTTAAACTCAATATTCAAAAGTTAAATGACAAGAAATGGATAGTAACTGAATGGTCCTTCAAAAGTGCCATGTAAATGTCAGCTGATGAAACGTTCAGCATCATTCATCACCTGGAAGATGCAAACTAGATGCCTTCAAAGTGAAACCTTTAGATACCTTCAAAAATCTATTAATGTCGTTAAAACATGTTTTTGAGAAGATGAAGTGTTAGCGAGGACCTAGGGCAGCTGGGAATTTTTTCTGTTATTAGTGATGATGCAAATTATTAGTGATTGACAGCAGCAGTAGTAAGACAGCATAATCAGAAAAACAGCTTTCATCCTTCTTAAATAGTGAAACTGTATTTGCCATGCAACTCAGTAATCCTACTGCTTCCTACCAAGTAAATCACAACCTATGTGCATACAAGTATTTACAGTGACTTTATTAATAAGCTAAAAATGTAGATAGGTTATAGAGCTATGAGGGTGCCTCAATTTCTCCAAAGTCTTAACCAGTACTCTACATTTTTAGTAAAATTGTTTTTCTCAATAGAAAATTGCCATCTGCCAAAACAAAACTTTTATTTTTTTAATATTTCATGGCCTGAATATTGCTATTCAAACTTTACATTAATTATTTATGTACAGAACATTGTGAGAATCAGAACATTTTCATTCTGAAATTTTGTAATTTCTTCATGAAGTATTACAATTTGTTTTTTTTTTAAACCTAACACCCCAAATATTCTACTATAGTATAATATAGTATATATATATATTATACTATATATATATTATACTATAGTAGAACTATAGTAGTGCTAATCTTTTCTCTTCTTGAATGCAGAACTGTCTTCAGCCTGTTCCTTACTTTTCTTTAACTTATGTAATTTGTTTTCCTTGCTTGGTTTTGGTTTGTTACTGTTTTATTTTATGTTCTAAGAGATAGGTCTCACACATCATGGACAAATGGTTCACCACTGAATAATTAGTCTAGCCATTTACTATTTTCTTCAACACTTTCCTAAAACTGTTCATTTAGGTTTATTAGAGAAATCACTTTACTATTTTTTACTTCTCACTGATTAGTCCTTCCTTAAATTTAACATTTGAAAGAGGTAACAATATATGTCTTCTGAAAGCAATTATTTTCAGTTATCTCCCAACCTTTCAGTATTGGTGCTTCAGTTTCTCCCCCAGTGACTCCTTCTCCTCTTCTGGCTTATTATTTCACATTTGTCTAAAATACTTTCTTTTTGACAGAGACTGAGCTGCTTCTTTTTTCAGGCTGTGCTTACTGTCTAGCATTGTCATCTGATTGATAAAACTGATCATCATCTTCTAGGAAGGGGTGAATATGTACCTCCTGTGTGTGGGCAGGGTAGTTGAAATTTACCCTGGAGTATCTAGGAAAATCTAGATATGTTACATGGCCTCTTAGGATGGTTTTTTGTTTGTTTGTTTGTTTGTTTGTTTTTCCCTCAAACATACTTCTTTTCTATCCAAGATATTACCATCCTGAATTATTCAGATTGGATCCAGTAATATTATTTTCTTTATTTTTATCTATTTTCCCATTCCTTGACTTACACACACACACACACACACACACACACACACTCACACAAACACACTCATATAAACACTCACATAGTTCAATTGGACCTTTTCTTCCAACCTCACACCTTCTTCCCCTGGAAACTGTTACAATGATTTAATATTTCATTTTATATTTGAATTGTTGTAACATTCTTACGTCTAATTTTCTAGTTTTGGCTCTACTCAAACATTCCAGTTCAGACAGCTTCTATGAATTCTGGGATTTAGTTTATGTCATTTCAAAGCTCTGTTGAAGCTTTGAACAGAGCTCAGTTTACTCCATAAGGCAACAAAGTCCATAACAATACTCACAGCACATTACATGAACTGCATTGCAACTCTGAACTTCTGTCCTGAATCATTATGCCATAGTATTATTTACATCTGAGTATCTTATATTTTATTTATTACTTTAATTAATACACTGATTTTGACACAAAATTTTAAAGCTTTATAAATTCTTTATTGAGGACCATGAATCATTGTTGATTTGAATGATAGGTTGGAATGATGAATATAATTAGCCTCTAAATGCAATGTTACTAAATTTGTTATGCATAACACAATGTTTTTGTTTATTTGTTCGTTTGTTTGTTTGTTTGTTTGTGGGGTCATAAGTAAAGTTATTAGTCTCTGAGGAGTTTATTTTCAAAAAGGAAAAAATATTCTTTTTAAATATAATTTAAAAATATATTTATTTTTTATTCACTTTACATCCTGGCTACATCCCATACTTTTCCCCCTCCCAGTCTCACCTTCCCTCTCTTTCCCCTTCCCTTTTCTATTCTGTAAAAAGGGGGACCTCCCTTTTCCATCCATCCCAGCTCATCAAGCTGCATCACCAAAACTGAGTATGTCCTCTTCCCCTGTGACATGTCAAGGCAGTCTTGTCAGGGTGAAGTGATAAAAAACCTGGCAAGTGAGTCCCTGTGCAATTCAGTCCCCACTTCCCTTAGCAGAGGAGCCACATGAAGCCTATGCTGTCCATCTGTCCATATTTGTGGGGAGTTTAGATCCAGTTCTTGCTTGGTCCTTGATTGATGCTTTCAAATCAGCAAGCACCTCTGGGCCATGGTTAGTATCTTCTTGTGGAGTTTCTGTCACCTCCACGTCCTTATCTCTTTCCTCCCATTTTTCCACAAGACTCCCTATGCATAGCCCAATGTTTGGCTGTGAGTTTTAGCATCTGTACTGAGGTGCTGCTGGGTAATGTCTCCCAGGGGACATATCTGACAGGCTCCTGTTGACAAGCTTACCAGAGAGAGCTTAGTTTATTCAGAGTGTCAGAGGTTAGGCCAGACATTGGTTGATTATTCCCTCAATCTCTATCCTATTTATCCCAGTACAGTTTGTAGGCAGGGTAAATTTGTATTCAAAGTTTTGTGGGTGGGATGGTGTTCCTCAACCTGTCCAGGAGCCTGTTCTAGTTTAGAGGGTGCACTCTTCAGTATCTAAGCCCTCTCTTGAATCCCTCTCATGTTCTCTCAGGAGCCTACCCTGACTTAGGTCTCCAGTTTGACACGGAGATACTCCTACCCTCCTTTTCTCTGCAGGTCTTGTGTCTTTTCCTCTCTCCCCAGGTCTGATCTTCACATTCTTAACTCTCTATCCCCTTCTCCTATATTTTTCCCTCTCTTCAGCCACTTCCTCTATCTATTCTGTCTCCTCTTCCAAGTGAGATTTATGCCTCCTCGCTTGTATCCTCCTTGTTTTTTATCTTCTGTGGGTCTGTGCTGTGTGGTATGCTTATTCTGTATTAAATGGCTAACGTCCCTTAAAAGTTGAGTGCATACTGTAAGTGTCTTTCTGGGTCTGGGTTATCTCACTCCAGATCCATTTTCCTGCAAATTTCATGATTTCTTTGTTTTGATTTTTTATTTATTATAATTTATTCATTTTGTATCCCTGCTGTAGCCCCCTTGTCAACTCCCAGTCCAACCCACCATCACTCTTCTACAACTATGCCCCCTACTTTGTTTATAATAGCTGAGTAGTATTCCATTGTGTAAGTAAGATAATGTTTGAATAATATACCCAACAGTATAAATTCAAAGAATGATTAAAAAGAAATCTTGCAAAAAGGTTAAAGAAATCTTGTTAAAATTAATTTGCATATCTAAGAATGGACCAAAATAGAGAAGAAAAAATTTTCCAATGACAAGTAAGAATAAAGGGAAGAAAGGAAGAAGAAAGCTATATCAAAGACATATAAAGCAATAATAGTACTTGAGAAAGGACAAGTACATAAAAGAAAAATTTGTCTTGCAGTCTTTGAATTTTTAATAATAAAAAATGTTCACAGAGATTACAAAACTTAGATAGGATTAGGAATCTGGAGAGGATGTAAAAGTAGGTATTACTATCAGAGAGAAAGACTGGTATGTAGTATTTTCTTTTAGTCATATCTTATTTCCTTTGATTCATGAAGACACATATTGAGAGTTTTGAAGTGGCTGTGTGAAGTGAGAGTGGATTACTTAACATACCTTTTTGGAATGTATGTTCGTTGCTAGAACTTAACTATTTAGAAACACACATATACACAGAGATAGGATAAGAAATCTTCTGAGCATTTAGATCAAGAAATTAAATCAAGATCTCTGTTCTCTGTTCCCTAGTAAGGAAACAAAGGCTGACATGGACTCTTGCTGCCTGCTCTTTGATCACTTCCCCCTGGTGGGGCAACTTTTCCAGGCCACAGAGGAAGAGGTTGCAGGCAGTCCTAATTAGACTTGATAGGCTGGGGTCAGTTGGAAGGGACAGGAGACACCCCTTTCTGAGGAGTTTCTGAGGAAGAGGGACACAGGGGAAGAGAGGGAGGAAGGGTAGGATGGGAAGGAGACAATGGAGATAGCTACAATTAGGATTTAAAGTGAATAAATTAAAAAAAAAAAAAACAAAAAAGAAATTAGATCAAGAATGAAAAGGTGTGCCTGTCAAAATGAGCAGCTTATCAAGTGAAAGCAAGTTTATGCTTTAAGGTGACTGGAATACTGTGAGACTTACACAGATGAATATGAGATTTATAAATACTATTATTCCTAAGTACAAAGTAGATATAAACTTATTTATTATAAAAAGAGTAGATCTAAGATTTATACAAAGGATGCAACATTCATCAAAGGTGAAAATATTTACAGTCTCAAATAAAGAGAAGCAAGGGAAACATATTCTTCATGATTTTTATGACCATGTAAGTTATTCTGGGAGAATGTACATGGATTTAACAACAGTGAAACCATTTAGGATTCTGACTTTGTAGACACTTGCATAAGAGAAATAAAAGATAACTATGTTAGAAGAGTGGCAAGGTTATAACATTGTTAATTATTAATTTTAATTACATTCAATAGTTAAATTACATATGGTGCTAAGACATCAAAACATAATGTTTAAATAGGTTATTCGTAAAAACAAAATCTTTTATTTATTATGTGACAGATAGATATATCCCTTGAATTTTTTAAGGGGCAGTGTTGAGCACATTGTGAAACATGATGATTCAGTCAATGGCTTGCAGCATATATAATAATAAATACCTTAGATTGTATCAACTTCTAACAGAGTAGACATCTCAGCTTTTATAAATGTCAGCTATGACCTTCACACAGATATGAACTTTTTAAAAATTATTTTATTTATTATTTATAGAGTATCTTACCTGCATATGTGCCTATATGTATTGCCTTCAAGCCAGAAGAGGGCACCAGACTCATTTTAGATGGTTATGAACCACCATGTGATTGCTGGGAATTGAACTCAGGACCTTTGGAAGTACAGCCAGTTCTCTTAAACTCTGAGCTATCTCTCTAGGGGCCCCACCCTTTTCTTTTTTAAATATTTATTTATTAGATATACAGTGTTCTGCTAGCATGTATGCCTGCAGGTCAGAAGAGGGCACCAGATCTCGTTATAGGTAGTTTTGGGCGACTATGTTGCTTCTGGGAATTGAACTCAGGACCTTTGGAAGAGCAGCCAGTGCTCTTAACTTCTGAGCCATCTCTCCAGCCCAATACAAACTTTTTTAATGTTAATTATCCCAGAATACATAATTATTCTTAAATAATGCATATCTACATATATATGTACATGTTTTAATATATTTCATCATTTAGCTTGCTTGTTATTCTGTAGGCTTAAACTTTTTATCAGGTAATTAGAATCAACAGAATATGTTGACTTACTTTCATACTATTAATTAATTACTAGATTTGGGACTGTTTTAGTCTCTCCAAAAAGTAAAAGTGATTCAGAAAAGCATCTTAACAGAAGTCTACTTCAGTGTCATCACACCTCAAGTAGTGTCTTTAGGATATTAACATTATAAACTACTACTCTGTGAGTTAAAACATTATTTTCTGGAAATAATGAAAATATGCAGAATAGTAAAAATATAATGTGAATATGCAAACGTGTAACCTCATTTAGTCAACATTACTGTTATTAATTTGTCCAAATTCCCTTTATTGTATTTCTGGTTAAACATGATTATCTGTAATTAGAGACTAGTTTGTGGTGAATGCTCTTCTAATGCTCAAAAAAATTTAGGTACATTTAATGTTTGTGCATTTCAATTTTAAGAAATCAAATTTATTACTTGGTTAAAGACACATAAATTTAAACAGCTTTTTAGAATTAAACAAACCTGATCAGGAGACTATGGGGTAAAAAAGCAAAACAACAACACACACACACAAAAAAAAAAAAAAACAAATAAAAAAATTAGCCTACTCATGTGAAATGTCTTAATGTCTATCTAATTTGCTTTACAATAAGTGTATACTCAGAAAATGGTGAGATTTATTCAAATTTGTATTACAATAATTTACAAAGCAATTCAAATGTAGGCTCAAACTGTTTACCTCATCAAGTCATCAAAGAAGGCAACAATTCATTCGTTATTTGTCACACGATCACATGTGTTCCTATAACAGTATAAATTTTTCCCTCAGCCATAGATCTTCATCCAAAGCCATTTTTAGGACATGGGGTTTTTGGTGGAAAAACATATTATTTTCAGTGTGGTGATAATCATAAACAATTTAGTGAGAAATAAAGACCTATAAGTAACTTATTATTTCATACTGTAAAAAGTGAATGAGAAAAGGAATGACACTTCCATTTCTTATTCAGGAATTTGCACTATGTTCCGAAATTATGATAATTATTGCACACAACATTGATTCAGATCTACTTTATGACCACCATGGCACTGAACCTCATTACTTTAACAGACATTTATAATGTTGAAAAATGTTTTGGAAATATATGTTCTGTTTCTGTTGACCTAAGTACAACTATATTGATGCTATAGATATAAAGATCTGTATTAATTAAAATTTCAGTTAGATTATACTACCTATCTGATCTTAAAGGAAATTAGGATTATTCAGAATAGAGTGGGCATAGATGCCTACCCTGGATCATAGCTATCCTGTTAGAAAACAAAGAGCCTTCTCAGTTTCTTCATCATAAACATTTAATGTACATGATAGTCTACAAAATCAGTAGATGTGATACCATTCTTTTGATTTACTAAGGTGATTGATTATTAATATATTTTGCTACCATTTAAACATTTTCTCTATAAATGTAATGATTCAAAATTACATTGCATAAAATGTATTTCACGCATAAAATGGATCTGGAATTATTCTGCATGTGTAAAATAATGTGTTATGATGACTTTTCCTTTGGAGACATGAGCAAATGTTTACTTTCCCCAGCCTCTATCAAAGTTTATGGTACCATTTCAGCATAGTTTGGTGAATGAATGAATTTATTGCCTTACATATTAAAGTATGGGTGAGAAGTATTTACAAGGTTATTAAGTACTCAAAAGCCATTCTCTTACCAAAGAATATGCCTCAAGAAGGATGCCACTCATAAAAGTCACACTCCAGCTGCTTCCTACATGACTTAAAGTTTGTAGAGTTATCTTTTTCCGGGAATTGTATATATAACATTGGGAGGGAGGAGCATGGAGAATCCTAAACATTTCCAGAACTTCCTGACATTGAGACGTGGTTACTTCCTGAGCAATGTAATTTTTATTCATTTCTTGAGTCTTCAAGAACCTCATTCAGGTTAGAGTGTCTTATTTTTGGAGGAAGTTGAAGAAGAACAAATACTAACGATGTAGTGATTCTCTGGCATAAGAATCATTGTTCAAGGACACAAAATAAAACGTGTGGACCAAATGATGTTTAGTTTTTCTGGGGGATGTTATTTTCAACATAAATTCATAGAATCAAATTAGACTATACAAGGAAAGAATCCAGAAAAGCAACAACATAAAAACTATTGCAATATCTCAAGTTAAATTCTATGAAATTTATACTTAAAAGTCATATGTATAAATGATTTGGAAAATCTCTCAACAGTCTATACATTTTATGGTTTTAGAATCAACAAATGTGAAGAAAATTAAATTGTGTCTTAAAGAACCAATAGAGAAAATGTTCCAATGGTCCAATTTTAGATTTCTTTGAAAGAGTAAAAATGAAGATAACTTCCTCTGTACATGACTTTACTTTTGCTACTGAAGTCAGGAGAATTGCCTATCAATTACATATGTAGCCCAGTTATCTACTCTCAGGAAAATTTCCTACTGTTTTGAGTGTGGTAAATGTTGGTTCATATTAAATGCCTGTGGAGTTGATGGCCTACAGGCTAACTTGATCAGGAACCCCTGAGATTCACTGAGCTCTTTGATAATGCAATAAATGGTACATGACACTTCATAAGAGTTCAAGAACATTTCTATTTAATTCATTCCCAAAGAATGACTGTACTGTGAAGTACAGTAGAGTTTATATTTTTAGTATAACTACTTGACTCATACAAATATTTTTAAGTGAATTGTTGAAGAACACTGAAAGAAAAAAGACCTGGCATTATACTTTTAAGTTTTACATAAAAATAATAGATTTTCCATGTATGAAAATACTTGAATTTCTACAACTAAACATATGTCTTAAGAAAGTATAAAAAAATACACCACCCAGTTTTAACAGGCCATTTCCCTTGACCTGTTTTACTCCCTTCATGCTTGCTATTTTGGCTTCTCAGTGTCTCATATCTACTATAAATAGATAGTGATAATAATAGAAATATCTATATTCTGAAATAATATAGATAGACATAGAGAAAGGATTTTTATTTCTTCTCACTAAAACCATGCACTCACACAAGTGTTTTTATCTGCGTGTTCATATGGCTGACATATCAATTTTATTCTTTTCTGGTTTTGCATGTATATAGGTTATCTGTGTGGAGGCACACAGATGTGTGTGAATACCTATATGTGTATTGGTGTGGCCATGGGAAGGCCCAAGGTTGACATTAGTTATCTTCCTTGAAAAATCTCCACTTTACTTACTGAGGGAGGGTCTCTTGCTGCAGATGAAGTTCATTCATTCTGCTGCTCTAGGTAATCCCTGCTACTGGGATACCCATCTCTCCATCCTGAGATTGCAGGCAAGACTCCACACTTGCCTGTCTTTTATGTGTCCTCACTCAAGTTCTTTAACCAGGACATAAAGCGTTTTACCCTGTGCCATTTTGTCAGCCTCTGTTTATTTCAAATAATGTAAACAATTTTCAAAATATTTTGAGTTATATAACATAACGTAGGCACAATTTAATTACATATTTCTATCATAAAAAATATTTCAATTTAGTTTCCTTAAACATACATGTTTAATTGTGTATTTTATGTTTTCTTAAGAAAAAGAAAATAGCTGATATACATCATTAAATAAATATTGCTTTACACTAATGATTAAATTTGTAAAACTGCCTTTTATGAAAGCTATTTGTTTCTCATTTCAAAACTAACAAAAATAATGTCATTGAGGAATATTGGTGAATTCTTTGGACTTTTAAGGTATTTGTTTCAATGACTAGAAAAATGTTATTAAAAATAAATAAATCCTGCAACCATTACTGAATTAGAAGATGAGGAAAATAAGATTGCTACTTTCAAACATCTATTGTTTCATTAATATTATGGTATTTAAACAAACCTTACAGGAAGAAATATTAGAACTATGCTGTTATGAAGTTATTGGCTATTGTGGATGGTGGGTGGATTCAAGGAAACCTGACAAAAAAATAGAAAAGTTTCACAGTAGATATAAAAATTTTAAGGAACATACTAGAAAAGTGGGCCTGAAAAAATATTGAACAATGAACAATGGGATTGTTCAATTATTCCCTGTTGCTCAGGAACTTACACTATTCGCTAGTGCTGAGAATCAAATAACCTTGGCTGACCGTGACATGGTACAATCAAGAAAAAATTCAGAGAAAAAACTGAAAACAGCCGACTTAGAGCTTAACTCCTAATTCAATCCCCCTAAGAGGAAAAAATAGTTTTCCAGGTGCTGTGCCTTTTAAAACAGGTGAGAAAATATGCTCTTTGGAGAGATAAGGGATGATAATTATATTATAGTCTCAAATTTAGCTAAAATGTAAGACATTGTACACTGTTGGAAAAATATCCCTTACCAGGAAGCAAGATTAATGAATAAATTGAGTTTTCTTGGTGTTGGCATTAGATATAGTTTTAAAAGAATCAGAGAACATAGTTCTGTATATCTGTCTTTCTTATATTCATCTGTCTTTTAAAAGAATTCCTCAATTTGTTATATAACCTTAAAAGTAAGGATTTATGTTCTTTTATCCAACTGTTTTTACATGTAAGCTCTAATTTGGTGTATGTACTAGGACTCCCTTCTTGCTAGCAGTGCATGAATGGGTAATACATACCTAGACCCTCTCAAGTAGACTTGGACTTCCCAGCATATTTCCTATTTAGACCCACATGTTTAAGATAATCCAAAATGAATTACATCCACTTCAGTCTAGTCGCCATTTTCAGGTTATTTTCACAAGAAAAAGAGGCCTGAAGATCATTTGTTTCCAAGAGACTGAACATGAGTTTTGCAAACCCTTCTTGGAAAGAAAAATTCCAGCATTTAATTTTATCACAAGAGTATGCAGCCAAGTTTATATTGTTGAAGAAAAGTAGAAAGCTAGCAAGTGTTTAAAAACTCAACAGTGTAGGAATTTGATCTCATAGTTGTATTCAGAACATAGGTAGATAAAAAACCTAATTCATATTTATGTACTTTTTCATGAGAAATGTTAACATACAATGATGTCTACAGCAACGAAGTATAGTCTCAGGATACACACTCATGACTGATGTGCTACAGAGTTTTTGTGAAGATCCATCACCGTTTCTAGAAGCAGCGGCCCACAATATGGGCAAAGCACCTTTCTCATCGAGGCAGCAGAGAATGAGGTGACTTCATATGCATAGAAATGATGCTCACTGCAGTGACTCTACCTTGGGCAAGGCTTGGCTTGGGAAGGAATAGTGACAGAAAAACATCAAAGCTACTGAAGCATTCAAAGACCGCAAAGTAAACAAAGCACTTTAAGGAAAAATGGAAGCAGAATGTTAAGTGAGGAGTTTTACTGATGCCTGAAAATTCCTGAGGCTGACTAGTATCTTTTTGTGTAATTGAAAAACCTACAGCAACAGGTTCTAAAAGGGCAATTTCTAGTGCAGGTTTTTGGCCTGTATGCAGATTAAATTTTTTTCATTAAATTTTATAACATATATCGTCTTTAACTCGAGAAAATACTGCTTCAGTGATTTTATTAATAGTTTACTGCGCATTCTAAATCCATGAATAAGGCAGAGGCCCTTCTCAGGTGCAGCTACAGAGCTAAGTCACCAGCTAGAAAGAAGTGTTTAGGATTACGGAGAGTACAAATTGAGTGAGCGCGCTGTGACTTTTGAGGCTATAAAACGTACTGGCCTGTAGAATCACTGGCTAAAAGGATTGTATTAAGTCCATTAATACTATTACATGGAGACTGTTCAACAAAAGGTAGAAAGGCACTTTGGAGAAAATAAAAACATATGAAGAGGAAAGTTCTCTTTATATGCTTTTAACCCTCTTCAGTTAATATGTAAGTTTATTGAAGTACATTTTATCTGCTGTATACCCTTCCTGGTGTTTATCTGCCTTTTCAGTATGGTGAAGTAGGCTAGGAACCAATACATTCTACCGTTACCCTTTGAAAAACTCAATTATTTTCAGGAGCTCTTTCCAATAAAATACTTTTGTTGCAATAGTTGTATACTTTTAAGAAAAGTCACCACCATTGCTGATATAGCTAAGTACATAATAACTGGCAATAACTTTTTTCTTAATGGTTGGAGGTTATGCTGGTTAGTTTTATGTCACCTTGACACATGCATGAATCACCTGAGAGAAGCTAACCTCGATTAAGAAAATGGCTCCATAAGTTAGGACTATAGGCAATCCTGTAGGGCACCATCTTAATTAATGACTGATGAGGAAGGGCCTACCCCATTATGGGTTCGGTCCTCACCAGGCTGGCTGACTAGGTTTTATAAAAAAAGCAGGCTGAGTGAGTTGATGAGCAAGCCAATAGGAACCACCTCCCCTTGGCCTCTGCATCTCTTCCTGCCTCCTGCCCTGTTTGAGTTTCTGTCCTGACATCCTCTGGTGATGAAAGGTGATATGGAAATGTAAGCCATATAAATCCTTTCAGCTCAGGTTGCTTTGCTCATGATGTTTCACTGCACCAACAGTAACTGCAACTGAGACTGATGTCTTACTGCCTTCTGCCTTTGTACCTAGATCCAGATCTGAGAATGATTTAAAGTCATTATACATTATTGTCTAAAGAATTATTATTACATTCATTAGCTAAGATCAGGTTACCGTTTTTGTCAAGTTTCACCATTACAATTGCCAGAGCACCAATGTCAGGAAACGTATGAATGTTGGAAAGCGTGCATCTGTGCGCCTGTGGAGGTTACACGTGGGTTCACAAATCACACCACGAGATCAGTTCCACATGGGAGGTTTATTAGGGGAAGGAGGGTTGAAAAGAGAGAGAGAGAGAGAGAGAGAGAGAGAGAGAGAGAGAGAGAGAAAGAGGAAGAGAGGAAGAGTAAGAGAGAGGGGGGAGGGCTCCAGTTCTCTTATAGGGTGACCCAGGGCATGCATAGGTAGTTCCAGGTGGTCAGCAGGTGGTCTGGGTGTCTTCACAAATGCCTGATAACTGGTCTGTCAGGTCCCTTGGGGCTGCCTGAAGAAGTGCCTGCTTACTGATCCCAACAACAATAATCTGACCTACATAATACAAGAAACTACAAGAGGACAGACATTTTCAGTACTTCAGCATACAAATTAGTTGGTAGTAGTCCACAATATAAGAATTTAGAAAACAAGAAACTTTACTCTTTAGATAAAAATTGTCAAGAAATTTTCAAGTTCAGAGATATTTATCCATTAATCTTATTAGGCTTTAATTTTTTTTTACACTCCACTGGTAAGAAAACAAACTTGAAGAAAATAATACCTTTTATAAATTGTAAATCTGAGTTTTAAACAAAGCTTATTATGATCTCTCTATAAGCCTTTGCTTTCAATATTTCTATAATTGCTTTAGATCTAATTTATATTAGTGTCTTAAAAGATAAGTCACACATATTATACCATGAAATCTTCTCAACAATGTTATTATTTTGTATTACTTTTGTTCAATGTATAAGATTTCCAAGGCTTAATGGTCCTAAATTAATCATTTAGAAAGTACGAGAGCTTGGAATAGAAGACAAGCTGTCCATTTAATATCTGCTAGTCTTCCCATTGAGCTGACTAAAAAAACAAAGCTTGTATCACCTTTGGTTTCTCTATATGGCTATAAACTGAGAAAATTTCTAGGACCATGTGTATTTCAGCCTGTTTCTGAAATACATTTGATGTAGATTCATTTCTACTTTTTTCTCTAACCTTTTACTATATTATCATCCATATTTTTAGTAATAATACAACAAATTAAGCATCTCTATGGTGAAAAATTTTGTACATCAATTGCTGTAGACTATTTGTAATTTAATTCTATTTTAAAATCTTGATATTTTAGATAATATTTTTATTTTTAAAATAATTGATTTAAAATAAAAATTGGTTTAGTTATTGTGTCATTGAATTTATAAAATGTAACAGGAAATTTATCATTTTCTGAAACTGATATATGAACACATGCTTTCAAAATAAGTTGGAAGACAATATATGAAACTTGGAAAACCGTTGAAGTAAACATTGTCATTTGCTCAAAGGAGCCTTGCTGATTACATTGAATTACATTTCTCATTATAAATATACAGATTAATGTCATTCTTTACAGTACAGCTTCTGTATCTAAATGCTGGCCCCACTAACACTTCTCTTAAGGGAACCTAAAGGAAAGAGTATAGAGAAGCCCTTGTTTTATTGACATTTAGGCCACATTGAAAACACAAGCTGTGCACTGTTTTAGAACACATCAATTCCTCTATTTTAAACCAAGTGCTGGAGATGGTCAACACTCATAATGTAGATTTGAAAAAAATACTACATGGGCACTTTTCCTTTTACTATCCCCCTAATCATTTCTTGTTTTAAAATACTTTGTTTTGTTTTGTATTGGAGAATTTGGTAAACATATACATTTAATCATTTAATTTTACTCCTATTTCTCACTTGCAACAATTCTGAGACTATCCAGCAGTTCTTCCTCCAACTTCTCAGACTCTGTTTTAGCACAGTTAGTCTAGTTAGTGCTACCAGTATATGCCCAATCTAGGCCATCTGACATGGATAACCTATCAGAAAACACATATCTGAAACAAGCAAGCAAGCAAGCAAACAATCAATCCTGACTGTCTTTTATCAGTTTTCACCTTTCTGAGTCTACACCTATCCATGCCAGAATTTTCACAGGATTGATCCTGTGAAAGCAACTGCAGCCAATATGAATTCTGGCATTGACTGGCACTTTAATATCTGAAAGTTCATTTTTAAGTCAGTTTTCATTAACCTTTGACTTGTACAACCTCTCTTCCTCCTCTTTTTCCTGTTCCTCCTTCTCTGCCTCCTCCTCCTCTTCTTTTTCTCCTTCTCTTCCTTCCCCCATCTTCCTCCTTTTTTTCTTCTTCTTCATCATCTCTTTTGTCTTCTCTAACTTCTCCTTTTCTTCTCCTCTTTATTACTAACTGATCTATGATTTAGGAGGAAAGGGTGTGATACAGATATACCACATAGAAATTAATAATTATGGTGGATTGAATGTAATAATAGACTCAGATTATTTCGTCCATAGTTGGTGGAATTATTTTGGAAGGATAATTAATGTGGTATTTTGTTGCAGGAAGCATGTCACTGGGCTTTGAGGTTTCAAAAGATGCTCTGTGTTCCTCCTTGACTCCTACATGCAGTTAGAAATATATGTATGTATATATATATATATATATATATATATATGTGCATATATATGTGTGTGTGAGACAGAGAGAAAAAAAAACTTTTGTATTTCCCAGTCTAGTTTCAAATTCACTCTTCTACTCTAGCCTCCCCAGTATTAATTCAACAAATATCACTACAGATACCTTAACTGTTTCATTAATATAATTTCAATGGGATGATTGTTTTATACATTTATGCTATTTTTATTTATCATTGATAGTTACTTATTGTTTCTTATTTATCTAAAGGTTAAAACCTACCATAAGACATATAAAACTATATTAGCACCAACTAGGCCTTAACCAGCTAAACTTTTAAGCATCTACAGATAGTGAACATATTTCCAAAATAAGTCAGAATTATATTGTAGAGGAAACAATGAAATTAATAGAAAAAAAACAAGTGAATAAAAGTCAAAGCAAAAGTAAATGTTACCTCACTTTGTCATTTTAGCTACACTGGATGCAAAGCAGGTATTGATAAGATATTTATCTTAGATTGAACAATTACAGGAATTTTCCATAATTTTTTTCATCTGTGTTACTGGTAGACAAGGATAATGTGATTTTATTTGAGTTAATGTAATCTCAAACTCTGTTAATAAAACCTGCATGGTTATAAGTGCTTTGTAGATTCAAAGAACTTGCCAGAATTTATATGCTAAATGTCTACCTTTATATTCAGAGAGTTCCTTTATAACCTGATTTTGCATCCTTCTTAAATTCTTTCTATGATTATGTCAAGATTTTCCTAGGTCTAAAGGTAAAAAATATGAAGATCTTAAGACTTTACATTCCTTCAAGTTTCACACAAAATCATACTGAATAGTGATTTCTAAGCCATCTATGGTAAATAAAAAATACATAGTTTCAGCTGTATTATTTTTCCCTTTGTTAGTGCATTCTATTTCATCTCACTCTATAAGCTACACAACCCATAGAGTTTCTGCCTTCATCTAACATCAGTCTTTGCCACTCTTCAGCTCTAAATCTAGTTCTGACATCAAAACAAAACCACCCCCAACCACCTCTGAAGTTCTCCACCAGCACCTCATGCTACACCAATCCTCATACACTTTCACTGACAGCAAAGCAAAAACTCACAGAACTCCAAATGCAACAGCAATGTGCTCTGTTGGAAACTGCTCCCATGGCCTGAATAGCCCTGAGCACCTTGACCTTCCTGTAAAGTCTTCTGCTCAGGATGTGAATCAGATGTGATCATTTCTATCAATATGAACACTACAGGAATGCTTAGCTCCCAAACATAATGAAAATAATACAAGATTTGGATTGACTCAGTTTGAATTCTACTTCTTGATGATCAAAACACAAATTTCATCTTTCCACGGTTTTCAGTAACTTTTTGAAGGCATTGATGCAATGTTGATAGGTTGAGCAGCATTGCTAATAAAGTGAAAAATTTCCCAGTGATGCATGTTGACTTTTATTGTTTGCCCTTCTCTGTATCATGTTCCATTGCATTGTTACATGTATTTTCAGGTTAGGAGATAGATTATCATTTTTCTTAAATATTAACACTTCCATTACTTTTCGTTTCTGTGCATGTTACTGAGAAGGGAACAAGTAAAAGTCCATAGTATACACAATGAATGAAGAAGACCTGTCAAACATAATAGTGAAATAAGTGACCCAACTCAGGAAATGGTCAATGAGCTGTTTTCCATTGCTGTTCAGTATTTTCTGTTTAAATACTTTCATCATTTGTAACGGTAAGGTATTCTTTAAGAAAAAAGCTGAAATAACTGTTTCTTCTTGGGCTCGCATCACGTTAAAGACAACAAAACAAAGTCCAAGATATCATAAGTGTAGATCTCTGACTTAGGAAATACAATCAATCAAGCAATCAGTAACTCTACTCCATACCCTGAAGAAAGCTCCAGAGTCAGAGAACCAAGGACAAAATAATTCAGACTGAACAAGATAAAGAGAAGCAGAAACCTCAGAAAATATTGCAAAATGTAAGGACCAATCATTCATTCCTAATTTGAGTAAAAATTTTGTATAATATTTATCTACAAATTACTAATAAAATCAAAGAAGAAAAGGGCATGTGTGAGTGTGTATGCATGTGAGTTATTGTTTCACCGTAGATATATATTATTTAAAGAATAGACTAAAATGATTTCATTCTTTCTGCTCATTTTATTTTATTGTTGCAGATAAGTTTTGCTCTATCACATTTTGATTTGTGGCAGAAGGTATTCAAAAACATGAAGGTCAAGAGAAATTAGAAAGAGTCAATGAGTTGTGGAAGATCAATGTTTTGCATTTTATTACTCGTAACTAAATATAGTGTTAGTGTTTGATTATATAACTAATAGTTAGAAACATGAATTTATGCTCTGTTTATTACAAGAAAAAATTAAAAAGCTATTTTTTTAAAACATCAAAAATGAATATGTCTCAATTACCAACTTAAACATTTCATAAGCAAGAAGAAACTGAAGAAGATGAGTCTTAAATATAAGTATGCAATTTTGAGTCTGTATAATTGAGGAAAAAAAAATTTTTTTTCAGTGCAGTTTATTCAGGAATCTTGAACAATCATCTGACCCTGGGGAAAGCCAGCCCACAGCTTAAATAGCCTCTGGGTAGCCAGCCCCAGCATGCCACGTGGGCAATGCAGATAGGTCCACATACATGGAAGCAAGCCAGATCCTCAGCCTTAGCCAAATGTGGAGTTGTTTGTGACAGAGAGCACTCACCCTCGGGAAGGTGGAAGGCAGAAACCAGCTCCATCTTTAAGGCGCGGCATTACGCAGCTCTCTACAGTTCCCCCTTTTTGTTTTAGATGCATCAGGCAAGAGTAGAGGTCTGATCTCTGATATTCTACTGAAAGACCAAAGATAAGCAGCGATTGTTATGTAGAGTAGGCACAGTATAGCGGTAAGTTCCCTGAGGGGATAGCTACCTCCGCTGCATTCTTTCCCGCCTTCCGGTTCCGGGTGGGTATGTGACTCTGCTCACAATCTGCCTTCCCGCCTTCCCTGTTCTGGGTACGTGACTTAACTATGGCTTTGTTCAAACCACCCAATCAGAACCCTGTAACTGCTTCTCGCTTCTGTAACCGCGCCTCCTGCTCCCGAGCCCTATAAAAACCCGTCACCCCAACCGAGAGGCGCGCAAGTCTTCCGATAGGCTTGGTCGCCCCGGGTACCCGTGTATCAAAATAAACCTCTTGCGGCTTGCATCCGAAGGCTGGTCTCGCTGTTCCTTGGGAAGCGGGGTCTCCCCGTCTAGATAGGCTCCTGGGAGTCTTTCACTACAATGCTTTAAGCAGATTTTGATGTCAAATAAGGTTTCATGTCTCCATTTCAAACTTTATTCTAATGTATAAATGAAAGTCCATAGGATAGACTTATCTTGAGATTGTATACTAAAAGGACCACTGGGGGAAAATGAATAGATTTATATGTAAGGTGATAGCCTAATTTTAAAATAGACTATTTGAGTTCATGTGCGTTCTGATAACAGATCTGTTCTAATTCTCATCAGAACACTTTGCAAAGACAAATATCTGTATGTAATAATTGCCTTTTAAATTTGAAAGTAGCAGTGCCTACAGATTGACTAGATAGATCACAATGTATAGACTATGGATGAGAATTATTTTTTTATACTTTGTTGTCAAATATGTTTTGGGATGTATGTATACATGTGTGAGAGAGAGGGGAGAGGAGAGACAGATGGGAGAAAGGAGAAAGTGAGAGAAGAGAGGGGTAGAAGTGGACAGGAGGGAGAGAGAGAGAATCCCCAGTGGACTCATCTGTAAACTAAAACATTTTATTTCAGCTTGTTTTTGTTTGTTTTATTGAAAATAGGTATTTTTCCACATAGCATCGTAATTAGAATTTCCCCTCCATCTACTTCTTTTAGTTTCTCCCCATATCCCACCTGATATGAATCCAACTTTTCCTCTTCTTAGAAACAATCGGTCTTCTAAGGATTAATAATAAACTAAAATACAATATAATGAGATAAAACTATAACTAACAAATCAGAACCAGAGAAGGCACAAGAAACGCTCATTTGTATATTCAGGATTCCCTTAATAACACTAATATGGAAACTGTAACACATACACAAAGGACCTTTAAGGTAAAGAAAAGAAACACACACACACACACACACGAAACAAAACAAAAAACTCCAAAGAAGTTCTTGAGGTTTATTGTTGTTTTTAGCCATCTACTGCTGGATATACAGCCTACTCTTAAGATTAGATTTTTCACAGTGAGATTCAAAATAACAAACAAACAAACAAACAAACAAACAAAACACCACACTTTCATTTCCAAGTGATTATCAATTGCAGACTGATTCTGTGTTAGGGATGGGGAAATATGTCTGCTTCTCCTTTCAGCTGTAGAATCCTATCTGGTGCCGATATGTTCAGGCTTTTTATTTGCCATAAGCTCTGTGAATTCATGTGTGCATAGACCTTAATGATTTTGAGGGCCTCCTTATCTGATGATCTCCACCCTCTCTAGCTCTTTCACTTTTTTCTATTTTTTTCTTCTGCTAATTTATTTAATGAATCACTTTGCAGAGTAATCACAGCCTCCTCATCACTCTCCACCTGCTCCCACCCTCACATCTGCCTCTCCCATACCTCTCTCCTCCTCTTCTCCTCAAAAAAAGGAAGGCAGCCCCTGTGTATGAACCTGCCCTGGAACATTAGGACTAAGTGTATCCTCTCCCACTGAGGCTAAATAAGGCATCCCTGCCAAAGGAAAGGGATCCAAAGGCAGAGATAGGATCCAGAGCCCCTGTAACAATATTAGGAGACAAACATGAAAAATAAGCTGCATATCTGATACATATATGTAGAAGGTCTAGGTCCAGCCCATGCATGTTCTTTGATTGGTGGTTCAGTTTCTGTGAGACCCCATGGACCCAGGACAGTTGACTCTGTTGGTCTTCTTGTGGTGTCCTTGACATCTTTGTTTCCCTCAAGCCTTCCTCTTGACACTTGCAAACTCCCTGAGCTCTGCCTATAGTTTGGCTGTGGGTCTCTGTATCCCTTTCCATCTGCAGTTGCATGAACTTTCTCAGAAAACAGTTATGGTACACCCCTGTCTACAAGCATAGAAGATTATCACTAATAGAGTCAAGGGTTGGCTTCCTCCCCTGGGCTGGGTCTCAAGTTAGCCACCATACCATCAGGACCCTTGCTCAAATTTGTTCAAAGCAGCTTTATTCAAAATACTGAGACACTGGGAGCAACCTAGATATCCCTTAATCAAGGAATAGATTTTTAAAAGGTGGTACATCTTGCCAGACCACAGAGGAAGACAATGCAGCCAGTCCTGATAGACTAGGGTCAGATAGAAGCAGAGGAGGACCTCCCCTATCAGTGAACTTGGAGAAGGGCATGGGAGGAGATGAGGGAAGCAGGGTGGCATTGGGAGGGAATGAGGGAGGAAGCTACTGCTGGGATGTAAAGTATTTAATTAATATAAAAATTGAAATTAAAAATGTGGTACATTTACACAATGGAATACTACTCAGCTATTAAAAACAAAGGCATCATGCAATTTACAGGTAAATGGATGGGACTCTAAAATGCCATCCTGACTGAGATAATCCAAACCCAGAAAGATATGCATGGTATGTATTCACTTATATGTAGATTTAGCCATAAAACACAGGATAGTCACGCTGCAATCCACAGACCCAAGGAAGCTGAGAAAAGAAGGGGAAATAAAATAGACATCTGAAGTAAATGAAAGGAAGAAACTGGGTGGGAGGAAAGTGGGAATCAGGTGTGTGAAGACTTGGGGTGGGGGCTGGTGTGGCGAGGACTGGGAGAAAAAATGGAAACTGTTGGGGGTGAGCGTTTCTGGAAGAGGGCGGGGTCGCCCCCAAATTTGTCCCGCTTATGCAAAGCGCAGGGATAAAAGTAGAGCAGACATTGCTGGAATGGCCCTCACATGTTTTGTGACTACTCTTCCACAGTTTTCTGAGCCCTAAGAGGATGGATTTGATGAAGACAAAACCCTTAGGACTAAGTGTTTCAAGGTCTCTCTGCATAATTTCAGGCTGTGGGTCTCTGTATGTGTTCCCATCTGCTGAAGGAGGAAGCTTCTCATAGATGAGCAAGTCACTGACTTCATGAGTACAGTGGAACATTATTAGGAGAAGTTTTATTTCTATCTTTGTTTATGTTTACAGTAGTATTTGATTTTACCCTAGGTCCCTGCACTAACTAGTCTCAAGTTTTTGAGTCCATGGTGTCAAGTATGGTTCTGTCTCTTGGTGTGTGCCTTAAGGAAAAGAGACCCTAGCATATCTTGCAGTCAGGATATCACTGTAGATCAAGGGGTTTGTGGTTGGCTTGGTGTTTACTTTTCTCCTTGGGTATTTTAGTGTGCAGGAGCTAACCTTAGGGGAAAGGTTCTAGGTAGGTGCCCCTGGACTTCTCATGTGCATGGAGCTGGTAGGTGTTTTCCTTAGCAATAGGCCCTTGCTGTCAGTTTGTGCAGATCAAAATTAGTCCTGGCAACTGCCTTTATGTTTGTGGTTTCCCATGGAACCCTTTTGGCCATAAAGTTAACAAGATTTATGAGTCATAGATTTTAAGATGGCCATTTATATGACCAGAAGCAGAGTGAAACAGATAATAGAAGAGTTCCCTGCTAAAATTTTCATTTTATTTTCATTCCAAGTGAATGGTGAGACAAAAAAAAAAAAAAAAAAAAGCAAGGAGATATGATCAAGTTAACAAGGAAAATCCTGCATTCATTTGAAAAGTTGAAAAGTTTTCAAGAAATGTTATGCAAGGCAACATTTGGTTTTATTGTTTCAGTGTTCTGAGGACCACATAATCCATCCCTGAAAGTCATGTGCTTTGATGTTCACAAGTTTCCTACCTTTCACCCCATCTGGCTTGCAGCCAGCAGATAATTCATAACTGTCCCTGACATTTATTTTAAAATGTTCCCTTGTCTGCTAGTACACTTGCAGACCTATGACTCAAACTTAGCATTGGAAAGATCAAATTACACTGCTCATTTTTGTCTGGCTGAATTCTTTGTCTCTTAGCATAACATGTCAAATTAAAAAGGTACTCATTTATAAGGAAGAAAGATGAGCAAAAGAAGAGAGTACCTAGCCAGGCATAATGTTGTTATTCTGTAAATAAACAGAAATTTGCTAATTGTTTGTCTCCCTTACCACACTGTAAGCCTTTCTACAAAGTATGTTTTGTCCTTTTATTCCTGAAGCTCAAAGCATTTAGTACTGTGATGCCCAGGAATAGTGGAAGTGAACTGAGGTAAGGAGACATGATGAGAAACAATACAGCTTCAGTGTACATAAATATAAAAAGAAAATCAAACCCATGGGGCATGCATGGTGTCTCATGCCCAGTGCTTTGGGGTTACTGAGGAAGGAGGTTATCTGTGAGTTCAAGGCCAGGTTTGTCTGTAGAATGAGTTCCAGGATAGCTTATGGGGCTAGACAGAGAAACTCTGCTTCACCCCCTCCCCCCAAAAAAGAAAGAAAGGAAGGAAGGAAGAAAGGAAGGAAGGAAAGAAGGAAAGAAGGAAGGAAGGAAGGAAGGAAGGAAGGAAGGAAGGAAGGAAAGAGAATCAGAGGATTAGTACTAGAGTAGTAATTTTTTTCTTTTAACTTCTGATTTCTATTTATTTTATATAAAATTCCAATAGAAATTATATATTTACTATAAATAAATAGATAATAATGCATTTTACTATAGTCTGGTGCCTTATAAAAGCATACTATTCTTATTTTTCAGCATGGAATTTATTTCTAAAACACTTAGATGTGTGTATATTTATACTAGTGTGTGTTTGTGTGTGTATTAGAGAGACATGTTCCTATGCTTGAATTACAAACATTTAAACACGCACACACAACAGCACAGAGACAAAAAAAATCACAGACACACAAAAAGGCTTGAGATGTAAATGTGAATTATAAGAGGCATAACAAGACTGTTTCAGGATTGAAATAACAAAATGTTTGACTTGATAGATTAAATTCTGCGATGGTTTATTTTGTACAAAAAGCACAAAATTATTGATAAAACCAAGCTGCTTTTTATATTTCAATAGTAGTATATAAAACATTAGTTCCACCAAAGAGAAAAAGCATACAGCACATGTTTATGAATGTGTTTACATATAAGGGTATGCAAGGCTTTTCATATAAATATGGAACATAGGTATTTCAGGTCATTAAGATAATCAGCATTTCATTTTAAACGTGATTGTATGTTTTATGTATAAATGAATAAGACAATGTCCTAATAAAATCGCTTCATTAATGTATGTATGTATGTATGAATTGATGTATGTAAATCAACATGAAAGGAATTTGAATGATGGGTAGTATTTGTAATTCTTATAAATTACTTTGTTTACATTACTCAATTGAAATAAGATACTTGAGAATTAAAATATTTATATATTATATTTTAATAGTTTAGCATTTCAGTTATATTTTTTCTTTCAATATCGAATGCTATTTATGAAAAATGTTAACTGACCAATGAAACTATATTAATATCTGTTTTTAATTTACTTAATGAGGTAAAAGCTTTGTTTATTTTCACGATTTGAAATTCCTATTTTGGGTACTGTTGATACAAAAAGTACTGCTTCATTTGATGTAGAATAATTACCAAAAAGACTCCACAGTTTTTCTGCAGTACTAAATGTTATGTTTTATATTTTTTAATAGGTTTTTTCTAAAAGCTAATTTACTCTTTCCCTTCATTGCTGCAACAAATAGTTACAATACATTTCACAGCATCCTGGCACTGGATGCTGGGCTGTGACTTATGAATATGCTAATGCCATTGCATTCTGTACTGGCAGAAATTCAGGACGCACACACAATTACTATCCTGGCAGTTCTTAGTGCTATCATACAACCCTGACAACGAGTATTTAGGTTAATTAATATAAGATATAGCTTTTGAGTTGGGATGTGCAACACTTTCAACATTGTTACAGTTTAGCAATCAATATATTTTAGAGACTAAAATATTTTTTCTGTTAATACTATTAGAATTCTTGACAAAAGTGTCTATCCGTAATTTCTATATGTTAATATTGTTAGGTCCCTGAAACTTTATTTTCTCTACACTCTCTGTAGCATAAATAATGCCTAGAATAATTTTATTTCATGATTTAAAGCAACATTGGATGCCAAAAGCTTTTCTCAGCCATTTGCATACATTGCTCTAACTAATAAACCTAATGTTCAATGGAATCACTCTGCAGTTGTAGTTGGTTCAGATTTTAAAGCGATGCTTTTTTCAAATGATATAGCTTGCCCTTAGCATTTCAGTTTCTACAGCACAAGATGTTAACTTGTAAATCTCTTGATTGAAAGTGTTGGACACTGTCAACTGTAAACCATATCAGTATTCATGCTTTTACTAAAAAGTGTCTTCTTTTTTAAATGGATAATTTAAGATGAGTTTACTCTAGGACTAATTTCCATGAAGCAAAAGAGAAACAAAATGAAAACTGATCCTTGTAAAGTCACACTGTATTAAAACTAAAGCATTCCATTTCACCATGAGGAATTTCATTAGATGCCTGCCTTCCCTAGTGTTTTCTAGGGATGTGTTGTAGTTATTGATCCACAACTTTAGTTTTTTATCTATTATCTTGTTGCAACATTACAACATGCATGTATTGTAGCTACAATGGATTTTTTTCATTCTGTCTGAGACATTACTAGACAGAAATGTTATGGCATACTTTCAGTAAAACAAAAACTTTAAAGTGATATTAAATGAAATGTGTATTTGAAACTTATCATCATGAGTATATAATAGAAAATATTTTATGCTTATAACTTTTGTCATGTTAACTTTAATGAGTATTTTCTAAGTAATTTCATCAGTACTAACACTATCGTGTGCACATTTGCCAAGTTTTCCTTGTTTTGTCAAAGGCCTCTCTCAAGAACATTTATTACTCAGGAGGCTATTTCCAAATTTAGGGTCTGCTGTAAGAAATGTACTATTGCTCCCACATATATTTCTGTTATTGTCCAGATTTTCAAGTAAGTCATTGACATGCTCATTAGTAGTAAATCTGAACATCTGCATGGTAATATGATTTACTCTATCGTGAAATTATATCTCTGGTGGTTTTAATAGAAGACGATCTTTACATTATCATTTAGAAAACAATACAAAACAAGTGAACAGATTGTTAATATGTAGCAGATATTCACTGATATGACCATAACAATATTTGATCTCTGCTTTCACTTAAATTGAACAGAGCAATGGTGATGCCAACTTGCACTGTTCATTAATTATTTTGAAGACTCCAATAAAGTACTATTAAGCCATTGAAAAGATCAATCAGGCGTATGTTTTGATTATATGCTTAGGAGTGGTATAGCTGGATTTTGAGGAAGCACTATTCTTTTTTTTTTTTTTTTCAATGCAGTTTATTCAGGAACATTGAACAGTCCTCGGACCCCGGGGAAAGCCAGCCCACAGCTTAAATAGCCTCTGGGTAGCCAACCTAGGCGTGCCACGGGGGCAATGCAGATAGGTCCACATACATGGAAGCAAGCCAGATCCTCGGCCTTAGCAAATTGTGGAGTTGTTCGTGACAGAGAGCACTCACCATCGGGAAGGTGGAAGGCGGAAACCAGCTCCATCTTTAAGGCATAGCATTCCGCAGCTCTCTACAGTTCCCCCTTTTTGTTTTAGATGCATCAGGCAAGAGTAGAGGTCTGATCTCTGATATTAGAAATAAATTGGGACTTTGTACAGATGTTCATTTAGGTGTCATCCACCCAAAGAGCATCAGACCCGTCCGATACCTTTTTCTCAGAGGCGGGACCTGGGGCATCAACCCGCATGCAATCAGACATGCTCTTCTCTGGGTCCAAAGCAGCTGACCCTGAGTGCAGTGCTTAGCCTCGCATCCTGAGCATATCATTTTAGCTTTTTATGGTATCCAACCATGCTTGGGGAGAATGTCCTGCTTCAATGGCTGTAAAGGCCTGAATGATCATGGCTGCATCACACTGTTGTGAGACTCTAATCTTGCATATATACCACAGGCAAACCAAGGAGACCAACACCAGAAGGCCTGCTAACACTCCCATGCCCGCCCATTCCTTCAGATGATTCATGGCTGCAGCAATCCATGTTGATAATCCTGTGGCTAGTCCTGCGTCCACTCCGGTAGAATTTACTGTGACAATGGCCACTCTCAGCTGCTCCATCGTAGTATCGAATTCTCCAGTCCAATTACCTAAAATATAGCTCGACAATTGTTTAGACAGATTTGCAGCACAGGAAAAATTCTCATGTTGTATGCTAGTGACACAAAGTCCAGCATACTTTCATTGACAGCCAGGTTGAGCGATTTGCCATAGGGTATCAATTTGCTCCTGCACGAGGTCAATCCTCTGAATGAACACCATCAAGCTTCCTTTTAGTTGAGCATTAATTCCTTTATGTACAACTAAGGCATGAGCTACATTGGCTAAATGATTATTCAGGGTCTGAGCAGTCTGCCCAGTATGACTCATGGCTAATGCCCTGGTGGTAGCTCCAACAGCCGTCAATGAGATGGTAGTAACAATGGTGGCTGTAGTTCCAAGATTCCTTTTCTGTCTGAAGAGAGTCATAGCGTGAGGGGCATCAATGGGCACAGGCAGGAAGCACTATTCTTAACTGGTTGAAAAAGTGCCAGATTGATTTCCAAAGTGGATATACAAGTTTACATTCCCGCCAGCAATGGAGGAGGGTTCCACTTTGTCCACATCCTCTTCAGGATGTGTTATCACTTGAGTTTTTGATCTTAGCCATTTGGATGTATAAGATGAAATCTCTGGGTCACCTTGGTTTGCATTTATTTCCCTGATGACTAAGAATGTTAAGCATTTCTTTAAGTGTTTCTCTGCCATTCAATATTCCTCTATTGAGAATTTTCTGTTTAGCTCTATACACCATTTTTTTAATTGGATTACTTGGTTTGTTGGTGTTTAACCTCTTTAGTTCTTTATATATTCTGGATATTAGCCCTTTGTCAGATGTTGGGTTGGTGAAGATCCTTTCCCAATCTGTAGGCTTTCATTTTGTTCTGATGACAGTGTCCTTTGCTTTATAGAAGCTTTTCAGTTTCATTAGGTCCCATTTATTTATTGCTGATCTTAGAGCCTGTGATGTTGGTGTTCTGTTCTGAAAGTTGTCTCCTAGGCCAATGAGTTCAAGGCTCATCCCTACTTTTTCTTCTAAAAGAATTGGTGTGTTTGGTTTTATATTGAGGTCTTTGATCCACTTGTACTTTAATTTTGTCCAGGATGGTAAATTGGGATCTATTTGCATTTTTCTACATATAGGCATCCAGTTAGACCAGCACCATTTGTTGAAGATGCTATCTCTTTTCCAATATATTGAAAAAAAAATCAGTAGCCCTCCTGTATATGAAAGATAAAAGGGCTGAGAAAGAAATTAAGGAAGCTACAGCCTTCATAATAGCTACACATAACATAAAGTACCTTGGTGTAACTCTAACCATGAAAGCGAAAGTCCTCTTTGAAAAAAAAAAATCAAGTCTCTGAAGAAAAAAACTGAAGAAGATATCAGAAGATAGAAAGATCTCTCATGCTCATGAATCTGTAGGATTAATATAGTGAAAATGGCCAAAAGCAATCTCCGGATTCAATGCAATTCCCATCAAAATGCCAACCCAATACTTTGCAGCACTTAAAAGTACAATTCTCAATTTCATATACAAAAACAAAATAAAACAAAAACAAAATTGCTAAAACAATCCTGTACAACAACAGATCATCTGGAGTTATCTCCATCCCTGATCTCAAGCTGTACTACAGAGGAATAGTAATAAAAACTACATGGTTTTTATTACTGCATAGAAACAGTAACAGGACAGGAGCCTACCACAGAGGGCCTCTGAAAGAATCTACCTAGCAGGGTATCAAAGCAGATGCTGAGAAACATAACCAAACGTTTGGCAGAGTGCAGGGAATCATATGAAAGAAGTGGGAGTTAGAATGACCTGGAGAGGACAGGAGCTCCAAAGGACCAAATATATCTGGGCATAGGAGTCTTTTATGAGACTGTTTCTCCAACTGAGGACCATGGAAGGATATAACTTAAAACCCCTCCTCAGACATAGCCCATGGTAGCTCAATATCCAAGTGGGTACCCTAATAAAGGGAACAGGGACAATTTCTGACATGAATTCAATGGCTGGCACTTTGACACCCTCCCCCCCACAAGGGAGGAGTAGCCTTTCTAGGCCACAGAGTAGGACATTGCAGCCAGGCATGAAGAAACCTGATAAGCTAGGGTCAGATGGAAGGCGAGGAGAAACTCCGCTATCAGTGAACTTGGAAAGGGGCAGGGAGGAGATGAGGGAGGAAGAGTGGGATTAGGAAGGAATGAGGGAGCTGGGATCCAAAGTTAATAAACTGTAACTAATATTAAAAAATAATAATAAAACAAAGAGTGGAGATCAATAGAATCAAATAGAGGACCCAGAAATAAACCCACACACCTGTGGAGACTTGATTTTTGACAAAAACAAAACAAAAAGCCAAAACTGTACCCCAGTTTTAATTAGGTAATTTAGTTATTTTGTGTTTGATTTCTCCAGTTTCTTATATATTTTGACTATTATTCCCTGTGGAATGGTTGGTGAAGATCTTTGCTACACACCGCACAGGAAAAAGCCAATCGATAACACTATTGATGATTCTCTATTACGTGTAGCCATAAAGTTATTGCGTAAGTCAAATGCTGATTTCTGTATTCTCCATACCTGGCTGCAAACCTTGTTCTGAGAAAATCCTGTCTTAACATTGTAGAAACTCTGCTTCCCAATGGTCCTCTGATATGTCAGTAAATCAGCTTAAAGCCAATCAATGATCAGGAGAGAAAACAGGGCTGGTCATCCTTCCAGCCAGGGGAAGAGGAAGTAGGAGATGCAGTCTGGGCATTAGGCCAAATGTCCAAGAGGAACCAGAAGGGAGTGTTGAGGAGTGAAACAACAAAGTGCAAATACCCCAGGGATATATGCTGGGAGGAAAACAAATTAGCTTAGACGGTTAAGAAGAGATTGATATCTGTACGGTTATTGTGCTGTAAATCGTATTGTAAACAAATATAAAAGTTTCAGGTATTTATAGTGAAACTGAAAAAGAAACACAGTTATAACTGTAACAGTTATGCTTGCAGATGGAAGCCTAAATGACTCCTGAGAGGTTACATCGGGCTACTAACTGAACCAGATGCAGAGACCCTTAGTCAAATACAGGTCTCACTCAGAAAGTTTTGTAGAAGAATTAGTGGAAGGCCTCAGGGAGGTGGAGGGGTCAAAGACTGCACAAGAAGGCCTGCAGAGTAAACGAATATGGGAACAGTGGGCTCACAGAGACAGAACCACCAGCCAAAAAGCCAGCATGGACAGAGGCCCCCTACACATATGTAGCAGGTGTACATCTTGGTCATCATGTAGGTCCCTAACAATGAGAATAGGGACGGTCTCTGATTCTGTTTCCTGCCTTTGGGTCCTGTTCCCTTAAGTGGGCTGCCTTGTGTTTTCTCAGTGAGAGAGGATGTGCTTAGTCCTGCTGCTACTTGATGTGCCTGGTTTGGTTTGGTACCTGTGAGAGCCATCCCTTTCTATATATTCATTGCATAAATTGCTCTATAAATAAGTTACTCAGCATTATCTTACTAAATGTGTATGCATAAGTATAAATTTATAATGTTCATGCTTAACTGAATTGTAAGATGATATATGTATTTCTCTTTTTTATGCATTTCATATCTACCTTCTGAATTTCTAGTGGTTTGTTTTGATATTGTGTTACTGTGCATTTGTGCATATGTGTACTTGGGATGTGTATAAATGCCTTTCACATGCATGCATACACATAATTCCATAGTTCTTGAGTAGATATGACATGTCTTTTTCCAACATTCAGGGCCTTTGAACCCACAGCTTGTTATTTAGCTAATGTAGGTAATCAAATTTATCTAAAGAACCTGTGTCTCCCTTCTCCACATTGGGATTACAGAGACCCAGTCATGCCCACACACTATTGTTGTGGGGGATGTAGATATGAGATCCATTCCTTAAATTTGCATCTCAGAAATTTATACACTTATAATCTCTCCAGCCTATTGGTATTATCTTATAGGAAGTGTATAATCTATGGAAGAGACAAATATTTAAAAGAGTTGTGCAGAATTTGTAACAAATTGACTAAAGGAATAATGGAAAAGGGAAAGTCGTGATCAACTGTCTCCTCTTTCACTTATTTTCCCTACTGAATCCATAACTCCTCCTTATTTTTTCTGCTAGATCCTTTCATATTCAAATCTGGTCTCATACTTGCTGCTTAGCAGAGGATGTCTTTAAAATCCAGGTCTGTCTTCATCTGTCGCCTATGGGCTGAATATACAAGCATGTACTTTATACCCATTTTTATTCTCGTATTTTCAATTATGCTTAACAAAATAGTTTTGTTCGTAACTGATTTAATAGAAAGTTTGAAGAAATAATTCTTTGATGAGGATAGAAAATATTTTAATTTTAATTTTTAATAGCTTTCACAATTGGTATTTGGGGTATCTGCTACATTTATTTACTAGGGAAATTGATGACAGCTGAAAGTGTTGCTATTGCTTATGTAGATTATGGCTCAAAATCTATAGCACGGTGGTCAACGGTAATTTTTAAATTAAGTTATATATAAACACTTTTTGTACCTCCTAGTAGCTGAGTTTATAAGGTCAAAAATATGTTGGCAGACAAGACCAGGCCTTGGAACATTATTTTCAAATATAAATAATCAATATTAGACCCAAGTGAGCATTGAGAACATTCTAAAGCTCAACTATATTGATTCCTAAAATATATCTAAACTAAAACAACAACAACCAAAAAATTATCTCATCTAAAATTCATCAAGGTTACCAATGTATACAATTTTGGATATTCCATCTAGACGTCCAGAGCAGGTTAATGAACAACTTTATGGTGTTTAGCACTTACACAATTTTTCATGCACATAAGTTTTTGTTAAATCCATAGCAGTTTGTATATTAGAAGTGAATATGGTTAGTGCCAGTTTACACCAGATCAGGATGTCAAGCGGATGCCAAGAAAAAGAGCCAAATACAACCTCAGGATCTCTTTCCTTGCTCTGGCATTCATTTAGCACTATAACATCTTTCATTCAATACGCTACTCAGTCATGTAGAATAATTTATTATCTTACAGTTTCAAAGCAAAGAATAATGAAGCTTTTTTTTTTTCCTTTAGCTCACTCTACTAAAAATAAATTTGACTTCAGGGATAGAAACACAATTCATTTTTGTCACAACAGAATTGTATATGATACTATTTTAATTACATATAAAATTGTAATGATATGTAGAAAAACATATTTGTAGATCCCTGAGATGTTATTTCTTCTCATATTAGAAATTCTGCCATTGAGAACACAGTGAACAATTCTGGTTTTATGAATGAATAGTTAATTCTTTAATCTGCCTTATGTTCATTTTTTTTAATCCCATTTTGAATTTAGCCTGTGATATTTGGCAAGCATCTCATCTACGTCTGAGAACTGGAACACTTAAGTATTGCTGATTAAGAAGCTGACTTTAGTCTTTAATAGGTTAATCATGCTGTCCTATTATGTTTGGCACATAGGACAGTCAGATTTCTCATCATTTTCAAGGGATTAGTTCCTTAAGAAGTCAATTATTTGGCTCTTTACTTCTCTTTTTCATTAAACTTTCCAACTGCTGTATAGTGGCACAACAGGGTCTTTGTAAACTGCTTAGAGGAACTATTTGTCAATTGTCTTGCTTCAAGGACTGCCTCCTTTGTCTGTGTTCTTCCACAAGTCCAAAAACTACCTCAACAAAGAAGAAAACTGAAAGAAAAAAAATGCAATTTTTATTCATTGAGCATTTCATTACAGATGGAAAAGTTTTATTTTTTAACTGTGTAGTTCAAAACTTACTTTACTTAATTGAGAAGTAAAGAATAATTCATTATGGATTTACATTGGTGAGAGAAAGAAAGAAACTATTAAAATAGAATGTTATAAAAATGAAAAAGAGCAATCTTCTAGCTCTGATAAAATGACAGTGTTACACATGAGGCAAAATGAAAGAGAAGAGCAGTATCTCCAGCTCAGCCTCTGATAAAATCTTGTAAGAAATAGGTTGCTGTTCAGGAAGATGGTTAACCTCAAGATATTTTTTTTGTATTATCTAAACAAGTATATGGCTTTCATAGGTGAGAAAATTGTATCCCAGAGAAATGAAGTAAACCTTATACTCTAGGGCATGTGTCCACAAACTACAAGATTTAGATTATATTGTTCAGCTGCAGCAAGTGGCTGAACATGTAAACAAGTAAACAAATCTTACTGCATTTGTTTAGTAGTTGAGTGTTAGGCTTTGTAATGCGACATTGCCCCATTCCCTGTTTCATATACTGATGTAGCGTATGCAACCCATTTCTAAGTACATAATTTGAAGAAGGTCACCTTCTGTAATTGTCTTATCTACACTCTCTCATAGTTTTTAGTTCTCTAGTGAGCCTGCTATTTACGAATAAAAATCACAGAACCTGTGTGAGTCCGAACTTGTTCCTCTACATATATGTTATGGTGATATAGCTTGGTGTTCTTGTGGAACTCCTAACAGTGGAAATGGGGTGTCTCTGACTCTTTTGCTTGCTCTTGGGACCCTTTTTCTCCTACTTGGTTGCCTAGTCCAAACTGGATATGAGGGTTTGTGCCTAGTCTTATTGTAACTTGATATGCCATGTTCAATTACTATCCCTGGGAGGCCTGGTCTTTTGTTATGTTTGAGAGAAGGGGTGTGGGGTTGGGGGATTTCTGAGAGGTATGGATGGAGAGGAAGCAGCAGTAGGGATGTGAGGAATAGATAGAGGAATAGTTAATTAATTAAACAATAGTTTAATTAATTAAACAGTTAATTAATTAATTAATTAAACAGTTAATTAATTAAACAGTAGGGATGTGAGGAACAGATAGAGGAATAGTTAATTAATAGTCAATTAATTAATAATTAACATTAATTAACAGTTAATTGATTAATATCATTTAATATTAATTAATAGTTAATTAATTAAACAGTAGGGATGTGAGGAATAGATAGAGGAATAATTAATTAATTAAACAAACAAACAAAAAATAGTTTTGGGGAAAAATTTAAATATATGCCAAGACACATTCTGAAAAAAAATCCTATGTATTCCCTGTTTTTGATTTTTTCCCTTTTCTTTGTTTCATGGCACACAATGATTTTTATGGTAGGCTTATATTTTAATGTGCAGCTTATTTGTCAGCTTTAGTACAAGATTTAAGTAGTTAAAGGCACAATATATAAACCTTAACATTTTTACTACGTGTGCATTTAAAAAAATTGTGTTTCTATGAATGAGCAAGAACTATGTTGTGCAGAAACAACACAGTGAGGCTTTAAAAAACCAAATTCTACAAGACACATGATGCTATACATACTGGAATTACATTTCCAAATGAAAGTGAGTGGTCTCAGGGAGAAGGAAAATATTTCCCACTGGTTGAAAAACATATTGAATGATGCTTCTTTTGGCACTTACTCTTTCTATAAATTAATTTTCTTTCTGAATTTGTTCTTTGGTGGATCCAGGAGAATTCTAATGGCTTATGTGTACCAACATGTTCAAAGATACAAGAAAAACCACTCCGAGAGTAGAGAGAAATCTTTCCTAACAAAACAAAACAGTTTCTTGAAAATGCAATTAACCTTGAATCCCTCTGTTCCTTAGGCCTACAGAAAATATTTTACCTCGGGGAAAACATCCCTCTTTATATTCAGTGCTGGAAGATTGGGCTGTCCTCAAGGCATTGCTACCTAGAAGGACAGTAACTTCAGGAGTCCCTCCTTATGCTTGTGTGGTGATGTCTGTCTTCACAGCCACCATCTGTGTGTGGGGCAGTGGAAATGTTATACAGACATTTCAAGGTCTTTGATACATGTGCACAAAGAGACTGTGAGACCAACTTGTAATCTGTGTCAAACATATTGTATATATGTTTCCATTGAATCAGATGTACTGACTGATCACTATGCACATTAAATCTTTGTATGATATTTTTAAAATTGTACTTAATTCATAGTTTCTCAGAATATTCATACTGAGGGATTCCATCAATTTTTTTACTAGAAGAAAACATTGTTTACAAATACAAATCATAAAGGAGGTGTAGAACTTGTGCTTATTTACTGCTGCTCTAGCAACTTTCTTCTGAATTTGAAATTTATTCATAAGAAGGTTTCATTAGCTTTCCTTTCTACAAAGAAGCTAGAATGCAGAAATACTGGACAATGTTTTCAAGCTGATTCGTATGAGCTCTGGGATTTCAAGGAAGTTTATAAATAGATAAGGAAGTGTGGCTGGGAAGGACTAGAGGGAGAAAATAGAAATGATGTGATATAACTTTATTTCAATTAAAAACATACAAACAGAAAGAAATAAAAAGAACAATAATTTAGGCTCATTCTCAGTTACTTCTTTATTAACAAATACCTACCCATGTCTCTTTTCTGATAGTTTGTGTATGATTTTCCTTGTCTCAAAGTCTTGACTATCAAAGCACAGGGGAATGCCAAAGGCAAAATTAACTCTTGTTCAAGAGCGACCAGAAGGAAATGGTATGGATTTTTTTTTTCTATGCAGAATGCTCCAATACCTTTCCTCACAGATATATTATAAGACAGTTTTTTTTTCTTTAAATAGGATAAGAAAATTTGAGCCAACCTCTCTAAAAGCAATCATGATAATTGGTAACTTAAAATGTGGGAAAGTATATTCATGTTTAAGTGAAACTGCAATAACAAAAATAAAGATAGCTTTATTAAAAACAGGTCTAATAAAACATTTTGACAAATTTGATGAGCTACAAATTTAGTTATACAACCTATTCTCTTGTTTTGCAAAGTTATGTAAAAGTACCCTATAATTTCACATAATTCCTGGAAGGCTCAGGACAAGAGCAACTGCCCATGCTTTATACTAGAATACTAATTTGTTTATTTTAAACCTAGTTATTGTTGATCATAGACTAAGTTTGAGAAACTTAATTTTACTTGCATGCAAATCAACTTAATTTTTATCACAGCAGACTCACAATAACATCAAGTTATCTTTGTTAGGATAATATGTTGGTAAATTACACACTATATTTCTCCATGAGTAATTCTGTTAGTAGCAGAGTAGAAGACACATAACTCCTATAATCTGATATTTTTTAAAATCTAGAAATATGGCAAAGTTGTGTAATTCATATTATAATTAATAAAAATAAAATTTAGTACTATTATTACTAGTCATGCAATTTTATCTTTATATTTAATGCAGATAATAAATTCATTTGCATATGTATTTCAAATATCTGCTGTCATCCTTGGTAATATCTGTAACTCCACTAACAGGTATAGAAACTTTTATGTTAGTAAGAGTAATGATTTCACAAATCCTATTCTTGTTCTCACTAGTTTTCTACACATAATCCATTTTTTTAAATTAAATTTTTATTTTTTAAATATTAGTTACAGTTTATTAACTTTGTATCCCAGCTATAGCCTGCTCCCTCATTCCCTCCCAATCCTGCCCTTCCTCTCTCAGCTTCTCCCTGCCCCTTTCCAAGTCCACTGATTGGGAAGGACCTCCTCCCTTTTCATCTGACCCTGTTTTATTAGGTATCTTCAGGACTGGCTGCAAATTTTCATAATTTGATATTTTCGTGTATCACTAAACTAACATTATTCTGTTATAATGATTTGGAGATTATTTAAATTATAATTTATTAGCACAGGATATGATTTGCTACTTCATTCTCAAAGCAGAAATAGCATCTTTTTTTCTAAAGCATACAGAGAAACTAGAATTGATCCTTATTCAGAACATACAGAATCACACACACACACACACACAAATGCATTTATCCTTCACCTTTGTAATACTGTTTCAGTTTCATCTGACCTGCATTCAAGCATTTGTCTGTAAGCATTTCCTGTCTTTTTCCTCACATACTGGGACAGACAAAAAGAAATGTTTGAACATGTATATGTGCTTGTGAATGCACACTCTTAAGCATGAATGGAAAAAAAATGAAGAAAGTCAGAAACACACAACAGAGAATCTTCAGTACTTTAGTTTCTAGATACTGAAATGTGTAGGTGACAGTGAGCTCCCTGATAATGACAATTTTTCTGTCCTAAGATTAATCATTGTCATAGCATCAGTGTAATTTGAGGATTCGTAGAAACTTTCTATGCTTATCTAAATTGAAGCAAATAAAAATGATATCATAAAGGTCTATGGATAGAAATAGTTTCATTTAAAAAATATTCATTCTCAGCCACAACTAAAAGTAATTTGGTATGTATTTTTAAAATCAAGGTAATCAAGAATAATTCTAAGACTGGTATAAATAGCCTCTAAACCTACTTTAACCAGTTTTTTATTTAAAATTATTGGCTATTTATTTGTTTGAATTTTTACGTTACTCTCTCTCTCTCTCTCTCTCTGAATACGTGTGTATGAATTGAGTAAAGGTCTTTAGTTATCGTTTAGAGCACCAGCTATTCTTGCTGGTGTTTGTATTCTCTTGGGAAGAATGCCCTTAAGTAGTGCTATATATGCTTAGTTAGAAGGCATTTGTTAAGTGAAAGAGAGAACTGGGCTAAAGTCAGCAGCCTGAATCTCCTTCGGATGTATGAAAACAGTTAATTGACAGCAAATGTAAGGGGCCTAGATCTAGTCCATGCAGGTGCTTGGTTGGTGCTTCAGTCTCCATAAGCCCGTCTGGGCCTTGGGTAGTTGGCCCTGTTGGTCTTCTTGTGGATTTCCTGTCGCGTCGAGGTCCTTTCGTACTCCCTGCCCCCTTTTCCCATAAGACTCCCTAAGCTTTGTCCAGTGTTTGGCTGTGTGTCTCAGCATTTCTGTCCTCTGCTGGGTGGAGCCGCTCAAAGACAGCTGTGTTAGGCTTTTGTCTGTGAGCATAGCAGAATATCCTTAATAATCTCAGAGGTTGGCGCTGTCCCATGGGGTGGGTCTCAGGTTGGACCAGGCATTGAGTGGACGTTTCCTCAATATCTGCTCTGTCTTTAACCCGGAACTTCTTGTAGGCAGGGTAAATTTCATGTCGAAGTTTTTGTGTGGGGTGGTGTACCCCTCCCTCCAGTAGGAGTCTTGCCTAGTAGAGGGTGTCCTCTTCAGTCTCCATGGCCCCTGCTGCTAGTAGTCTCAGCTGGAGTCACCACCATATCTTCCCAGAAGCCTGCCCTGTCTTAGCTCTGCAGCTTGTCACAAAGATGCCCCTGCCTGAAGTTTCTCTTCTCTCTGCAAACGCTCTGACCCTTCCCCACCCACCGTTATCCCCACGACTGATCTCTACCCTCCTTTCTCAGTGTTTACTCTCCTACCTTGTTCTCTCTCTCTTCACCACTTCTGTAATTCTATTTCTCTTTCTAAGTAAGATTTAAGAATCTGGGCAGCTAAGGCTTCATGTGGGTACCCTAGTAAGGGAGCAGGGGCTGCCTCTGCCTCTGATGTGGATTCTGTTGCCTACGTTTTGGATCATTTCCACCTGATATGGCTGCCTTGTCAGAACAGAGGGTAAAAGGATGTGACTTAATGATCTGGGGTAGGTTAGTCCCCCCCTTTTTTTCCTGAGGAATACTGAGGGTGGGAGGGGGAAGAGAAAAGGAGGGTGGTATGGAAGGAGAGAAAATGGGGGCTATGATCAGGGATATAAAATGAATGAATGAATGAATGAATAAATAAATAATTTTCAAATGAATAGCAAGTGTGAAAGTAGTAAAATGATGTTTATAATGATGTAAGGAAGAAAATGTTGGAGTACTGAAGGAAACAGTACACTATGACAGAGATCTGTTTCTTTTAGTATAACTGTCATTTAGTGAAACAGAATTGGAAGGCGTAAATAGTACACAATAAATTAAACTTTTGTATATTCCACACTCTATAATGTGAATTTTGTCAAGTAGCTCCCTTTTTAATGTTTGCTACATCGAGAGAGAAACATTTAGGGTGTTTAAAATGTACAGTAACCCTTCCCAATTACTGTGACATCTAACGGAATTCTTCCACTGTCTTATTGTCCTACCTCTTTCCTTAGAGGCTGTCTTTAATGTTCTAGCATTGTTAAATACCACGGGTGGAATACTTTTTCAATACCTTTTCTTGTGTTTACTACATGTTCTTTTTTCTTTCTTTCTTTCTTCAGTTATGCTGAGGGTTTTATTTGGGGGAATGTTAAATTCATGAATTCTATTAAATTCATGAATTCTATTAAATTCTATTAAGTTGCTCACCTACAGTTACCCATTCTCAGGGCTACACAATAAACAAAAACAACAGATGTTCATGACTGCTAATAAATTTTGCATGAAAAGCCTAAAATAGAGCTTGAGAGTGTCCTTTAATATTGAATTTTTCTCCTGCACACACTCCATCATTGTCCCTGGCAATAATTAACTACCTTTTCTCAAATTATCAGCTACAGTTGGTAACCTTAAGCATTTTATTGGCAATTCCAGTGGGTTACACATATCAACTCCCCATCATTATCTTTAACAATGGACACTTTGCCTCTTTCTTGTTGCAATGAATAACCTATCTGGCACGAAGGCATGATGCCCGTTTTATACCAGCATGTACATGATGCATCAAATACTATCACCCTGACCTGTTTACCTTTAGCATTCCTTATCATAATTTTGTCCTTTACCAAATTACTTTTTTGATATAACATATACAAAAATTTATTTATTTTTTATTTAATTGTTTTTATTTTTTAATAACAGCTTATTCACTTCGTATTCCAGCTGTGGCCCCACCCTTGTCTCCTCCCAATTCTACCCTCCCTACCTCTTCTCCTCCCATGCTCCCCGGAAATCCACTGATAGGGGAGTACATCCTCCTCTTCCATCTGACCCTAGCCTATCAGGTCTTATCAGGACTGGATGCATTGTCATTCTCTGTGGCCTGGTAAGGCTGCTCCCCCATCAGGGGGAGGTGATCAAAGAGCCAGCCACTGAGTTCATGTCAGAAACATCTCCTGATCCCCTTACTAGGGTGCCCAGTTGGACAATGAGCTGCCATAGGCTACATCTGTGCAGGGGTTCTAGGTTATCTCCATGCATGGTCCATAACTTAAAACACACCTTTTATGCACCCAGTTATCCTTCTTTCTGCTCTCCTTCCTTCACTATGTGATTGACTTTTTGAAAGAACATGTCTTGACTCTTTTACCAAGCTTGCCCTACTTTCTTTTAAACTCATCTCAGTCAGATTTTTTCCTTTTTAAAATTTATTTATTTATTCATTACATTTATTCACTTTTTATCAGTGCTGTAGCCCCTCCCTCTTCTCCCCCTATGCCATTTTCCTAGTCCCCTGAAAAGGGAGGACCTTCTCCCATTTTGTCTGACCCTAGCCTATCAGGTCTCATCAAGGCTGGCTGATTTTTAATGTCCTTTTATAATGAGATATTTCCCACCAAAGTCATTAATATCCTCTACAAGAATTTGTGTCTGATAATCACTCATCCTCCTACACTAATGTTCTGCTTTGGTGGACACTATTATAAAACATTTCTTCTTTTAATTATTTTCATGTATTCATAGTGAATTTGTGGGAGAGAGTAGGTCATTCAGTGTCTGGTAAGCACACAATAAGTTATTTTTACATATATAGTGACAATGTTGACATTTAGTCTCCATTTTCACTTTCCCATTTACCCAACTCTCTCTTGCATCAATCTGCTGTATGTTTACTTTTCCCCCTGGGAGCTCTCTGTGTTGCTTGCATGTATGATAGCTCCAGTCACTTATATAGACACTGACAAACTATGATAATACGTACCAGTGTGCTTATCCTGATATATTTTTCACATCTCTTATATGTAGCTTATAAAATTATACGTAGATATCATTCATTGATTTGCTGGTGTTAGAATAATGCCATTTACTTCCAATTTGTAAGTGATACAGTGACATTGATTGACATTTATTTTCGTACATCCCATTCATAGGAGTTATTATTTACAAATATTTTCTGACTGGATATGTAAAAACTTTTAATGACTTATTTTTTTATTAAGTAATAGAACATATATAATAATGCCAAGTTGTTTGGCACAGTTCAAAGCATATATTATATTCACATAAAATATAATCTCCCCCAATTTTAGTAATATTTCCTTATTCTCTTTTTAAATAACAGCATACAGAATGTTAAAAATATCTATTTAAATGTCATCTCTTAGTTAGCAGGAAAATTATGTAGCAGTCACCCAAGAGAGGAGCTCAGTATTTATTTTTCAATTTTCTCTATGCAGACAATGGTATTCAACTAGTGTGCTCCCTATGGCTGCACCATATCTCTTCCTTACTGTAGAAGTTGTATTAAGCAGAAAATTTTTACATTTATATTATTTACCTAGCTTATTCTAATAGTGGTAGTTTTAATCTCCTTATTTTCAGGCTATACTTTAAATTAATCAGGACCTCATTTTTCATAGATAAAAATGGACTAATTCATCTCCACTAATTTCATACAGTGAATGATCTTGAGGATATAAAGAATATTAGTTTCAAATAATAAAGTTATATTTGTAACTATTGGAGATAATTTAATAAGCATAAAATTAAATATTACATAAGGAATTAGGATAGTCACTCAGATTCATGCTGACTCATTTGTCAGAAAGCATTTTCACCCTAAAATGTTTATATGTTTTATGTTTCAATGCAAAAAAGAAAGTTATGTTGTGACACTTTCAGTAATATTTTCATTACCAATAAACAGTTTTTCTTTAGTAATTAGACCATTTAAATTGACATAACAAAATGCTAAATGTTTGGTAATCTATAAATAAAATTAATTAATTTCTCTCAATCTTGTGGCACAGGAAAATCAAAGAAAAGTCAACTTGAATTCATTTATTTTTGTTAATTAAACAATTAATTCACTTCCAGAAGCCAGATATTATAACAAATTGTATTTATATGGGCTGTACAAGGGATTTAAGCAGATTGTCTATTATCATATCTATCTATCTATCTATCTATCTATCTATCTATCTATCTATCATCTATCATCTATCTAGATGTTGGCTTAGCTTAATTCTCTATTTCTTTCTTGCTTACAAGCACTCTCACTCTTGCTCTTCTTGCTCTATTTATAAGAAGGGGTATTTCTCTGTAGCTCAGAATTGCCTTGAACTCTTTATCTCCTACTTCATGCCTTGGGTTGCTGTTACTGCAGACATGTAGCACGATGTCTAAATTTCTAGTGCAATTACAGGACATTGCTTATGTTGTTTCATATCTTCCTTCATTCCTTAGCATATGCTCTTTGCATAAATTTTCCCAAAAATCTACAAAAAGAATCCTCAGCCTTTTAGTGAGATTATGGTATATATTTTTTCTGTTGATGACATATGTAACTTAGTTAATGCTACATAAGAAAATTTTCTACATTTTCTGTTACAAGAAGATAGCATAGCAATAATCTTACATGTTGAATGAGAATTCATAAATATATATTCTCTAATGCAATTTCTGGGTTCAAAGCAATGTCATTTTTTTATGTAATTAAATACCTCTAGAAACTGTCTACGGGGCATGATTATACTACTATAAGATTGTGGGCTTTTGGATCATACATATAGTTTTTTAGAGGCTTACATAAAACAAAACTTAAATATATTTGAATAGCTTACCAGATTAGAAATATAAACTTAGACAGGATCAAGGGAATAAGTTCCTTTCTCCAGAATGCAGAAAGTCTTTGAAAATCATTATTGCTGTCAACAGTCTAATGCCAGACACATCTTATATTCCAGGTGATCATAATGATCATATATTGAATAAAATACAAAGCTACAAAATATAGTTAAGCTTCAGGAGATATAGCGCTGCAATACTAATTTCAGATAACAACATGAAACATTAAAACTGAATGTGGCTCACCTTATGTTTTGGGAGGCTAACAAATGCTTGCGTTACAGATATGCATTGACAACTTAATTACAGGGACCAGTGTTATCTGACAGCAGCTCATGACAACACATACTAAGAAGAGAAGAGATTTTAAATGAATATAAGTCCCTGTTGTGCCTGAAAATATCGCAGGCATTGTCAGAACAGGCCATCAGTAATTATCAGAAGACTCTCCTCTGAACTAAATTAATTGTAGGGGTGTAAGTAGGGAACACAGCATGTCATTAGTCAGTGATTTTATATAACTGATTTTGATAGCGATATCTCCTTAATGTGTTAACTCCTTGAAGCACACAGCCTTTGAGATGGTGTATGCTACTCATAAATGTATACGTTTATCACATGTATAGGTTCATAGATATGATAATTTAGCATCTGTACGAGTGCCATCTATTTGGACAACGCATTAGCTACTTGTTTTATTTCTGTATCAGAGTATAGATATAGTTTATCATGCATATGTAGTGTAATGTAAAAAGAGTTTTGTGCATATTTATAAGCATACAGATAGATGATGATGATAGAGATTACAGATAGATGGTAGACAGAGATATACATAGATAGATAGAGGATAGAGAGGTGATAGATAAATATATTCACACACTCATTCTTCTTGGCTTCTATTTTTTCTCTAATTAGGTTTAGAAAAATATTTTTTCTGTTTTATTAATCAACATTATTTATGTAATTGTATCTTATTGATATAAGCTACAAAGAATTTTTAAAAGATTAACAAGGTATATCAACTTGCCAAGTTGACTATGATGTGAATAAGTCTATCCTTCTGTTGAAAGAGATTTGCTGCATTCTAAGGAAATCCATAGTAGTGAGATGTAACAAGATCCTGCATAGCCAGCTGAGGCATTTGTAAACCACCTGGTGCAAGGAACATACTATAATATTGTAAAATGTATTTAAATATAATAATTTAGCATCTATACGAGTGCCATTTATTCGGACAATGCAGTAGCTACTTGTTTTATTTCTGTATCAGATATTCTACTTAAGGTTCTTACATCTAAGTATCTAACCCAATATAATAGAAATATAAAATAAAATACCAAAGGAAGTAAAACTTGAATAAACTACTTTATTTTTAATCTGCATTAAATGTTTTGACTCAAATTATTTTATTGAATATGTAGTTATAAAATATTTTAGGATTATATACTCTTTACCAATTAATTCCTCTTGTCTAACAGAAAAGTAAGTAGCATGCTCTGCCTTCTTTATACCCGCAGTCCTTTGTTTATGTGAGAATCTCATCACTACTAGCTAACATTGGAAATAATGGAGAAATCCTTATGCAACTTCAGGGAAGAGAAAAGTGAATATTAATAGTCTTGCTTAGGGGAAGTAAAAGAAATGAGCTACAAAGAATTTTATTCAAACTTAGTTAATTACTTATGATAAGATTTGACAAATAATTTTCTCCCACTATTAGAATCAGTACTTATTGATTCATTTTCTCATATAAGCCTAATAGAGAAAAATATTTTTTCTGTTTTATTAATCAATATTATTTATGTAATTGTATTATTGATATAAGCTACAAAGAATTTTTAAAAGATTAACAAGGAATTTCAACTTGCCAGTGAAGTTACTTTTATCAGTGGTTTCCTGATAGAAGAGCTCAAATGTCCAAGTTATCCACAGCATTCATATGGATATCCATCACTTTGATATGATACACTTGGTGTTCATAACACTCAGGGTAGCTTCAGTGTCTGCCTATGATATATAAAGCTTAGGAGTCATGTGAGGTATGTGATACCCTGTTTTCTAAAATCTCCTTAACCACTGAGAACTTTGCAAGATATTTCTAGAAAATTTTCTTCTATACATCTTCATTTAAAATTCCTCTCTATTTTATAAAAAAAAAAAATGTGTAGGCTCCTGGCTCTTTTTAACTTTTGATTTCAGTCACATAATAAAATATCACCTCAATTCCAATGCTTGTTTATCACCATTCAATTATTAAAGAGAAATGAGATCATCACAGATGTTTTCAGTGAAAAATGTAAATACTTCACTTGAACAACAAGGAAAACAAATAGAAATACACATCAGGTTAACATACCAATAGACATCCACCAGCACCCTTCTGTTTTAGATGGAACAGTTTAGAGAAGACTGATATTTTTGTCTACATCTCTCAGTAGAAATCCATATTTAGGAGAAGCAGTACACCAGGAGCTGCACCATGAGTTCTAGATATCAGTGGACATCACTGGTATTCTGAAGACACTTAGTAGTAGACCATGAACAGTGATGGCCTAGCCCATTCTAAACATCAGCAATAAAAACAAAGCAAGGTCCAAGGACTTCAGTCCAGTGACTCCAACAGAAACCTCAGAAATTGCTTTAGGTGAAGAAGATAGCTCATAGTAGCAATCTTCAGAGAAGCCACATCAAATTCAGTGTCCCAGGACCCGACACACTTTGAAGTAATTGCTGAGATAATGGGGAAATTGAGGGTGAATAGAAGCAGGTAGTATCCAGGCTGAACATCCCTATTTTCTTTTATTGCAATGAGTGTGATTCTTAGAGGTGAGGAATGTGATCCTATGTTTCCTAATGGTTATAGAAGCACAAAAGACAGAAAACACACACACACACACACACACACACACACACACAACTGAAACTTTCAAGTGGGAGAAAAATAGAAGTAAGAGAATTTGCTAAGATAATAGAAAAGGAATCAGTGTGTTATCAAGGCCACCAGGGCTAGTCTAGATTTATGTGACAACAAAGGTTAAGACTGAGGAAAAAGCAAAAGAATTTCAGAAAGAAGTGCTATCATACCACCTACCTTCCAGGGAGGAAAAATACCCCCAGATTTTCCCTGTGGAAAGGGACTGGTTCTGAGTCAGAGTTTCCCAAATATCTGTGAGGAACATGGTAGTCAGAGATGGCCAATTGAGCCCAACAACTACATCCTGACACCTGCAGAACGACAGCACAGGAAATAGTGCTTAAGCTTTGGAAAGCAAAGGCGTAGGCAAGTCAGAAAAGGGGCTAAATACTATGTTGTTGGTAGAAAAGCCAAGGAGGATGATGGAAAACCATTGACCCATGTGTGTGGATATTCTCACAAAAAAAGCTGAGTCTATTCAGTAGAATTCAGAACCACAAGCTGAGTTAAATACACCTATAATCCTAAAATTTAGGAGACAGAGACAGCAACAAGAAGATTGAGTAATATGGATTAAGAGTTACTCTGTAGGGTGATAAATATGGGTCTATTTGCATTTTTTACATGTAGACATCCAATTAGACCAACATCATTTGTTGAATATGCTATCTTTTTTTTCCCATTGCATGGTTTTGGCTTCTTTGTCAAAAATCAAGTTTCCATATGTGTGTAGCTTTATTTCTGGGTCTTCAATTTGATTACATTGATCCACGACTCTGTTTCTATGCCATTACCATGCCATTTTCATTACTGTTGCTCTATAGTACAGCTATAGGGAAGATGCTTAATCTCCATTCAGAAGGTCAAACAGGATAGACATTAGAAGTAGGAGAAAACAAGAAACAGAACAGGAGCCTTCCACAGAGGGCCTCTGAAAGACTCTACCCACCACTGTATCAAAGGAGGTACTGAGACTCATAGCAAAACTTTGGGCAGAGTGTTGGAATCTTTATGAAAGTAGAGGGAGATAGACCTGAAGCAGACAGGAACTCGACAAAGAGAACAACAGAGCCAAAAACCCTGGGCCAAGGAGGCCTGCAGAGACAAATACTCCAACCAAGGACCATGCATGGAGAGGACCTAGACTCCCTGTTCAAAAGAAGCATATAGGCTGCTCACTCTCCAAAAGGATTCCCTAGTAATGGTATCAGAGACATTCTCTGAAATGAACTCAATGGCCATCTCCTTGAGCACATCCCCCTGGGGGGGGGGGGTAGAGTCTTGCCAGGCCACAGAGGAAGATGATACGGCCAGCATTGATGAGACCTGATAAACTATGGTCAAATAGAAGGGGAAGAAGTCCTTCCCTAAAAGGAGAGTAGGGAAAGGGCATAAGGGGAGAAGAGGAAGGAAGGGTGGGACTGGGAGGAGACAAGGGAGGGGTCCACAGTAGGAATAAAAAGTCAATAAATGATAATAAATAAATAAATAAATAAATAAAATAATTACTCTGGAAGAGAATAAAAATAAATATTTAGGAAACACTTTGACCTTAGGTTTATTCAAGAAAATAGTAGAGGTCTATGATCTCTGATTTCATGTTTTCTTCATTTCTTAATGTGATTTTTATTGAGTTTTCAATATACATATTACCATACCTTGTCATGCCACTCTTCAACAAAGGCCAGTTTTGTGGTTAAATCATTGATGATATTGTTCTCTTACTATAAAAAGGAGATAGTGGAGACAAAATCTTCTTTTTCAGTTTGAGATCAATTTCTTTATGCTTTGCTAAATATGATGCATCTTGAAAATATGATGCATCTTCAGCAATAGGATTTTACCACCTATTCTGGTAAGTACTAGAGTGTAATGACTATAGATTTCATTGTTTGGGGAGCCTCTGGAGCATACTTGACCAATCAATCACAAGAATGTTTCCATTACCTGCTACAATGGTTCTGGGAACAACAATATCCACCCACACAGTGTCTCTTCATCTAAATTTACTAAAATTATATTTTATTCTTATGCTAAAGAGGAATACATTCATGTTACTTTTTCATACATCTTTCATTTTTATATATTCTCTCTGACATTTTGATAATGTTATGAGAAACATAGTTGGTTTATTATTTGCTATTTTAGAAAATAGTTGGTTGAGAAAATAAGCTTTTATCTCATCACTGTGAAGAAATATTCTCAATTAAAATGAGGAGCAGTAGTTATCTTTTAATAATTTCTCTTTTAATGTTTATCTTTTACTTGGATATATGGGTATTTTATGAGCAGAAGAGAGCTTTTCAAGAATGCAAATGGAAGAACTTTTTTTGAGCTTCTGTTTGACTTTAAAAATGTGAATAACAGCATTAAGTAAGCCAAGCAATAGTTTGAACATTAGGAATAGTTTTGTAGATTATTTACATACCAATGTGAATTAGATGCATCATTGAGAACTCTCTGTTACCATTATCATCATCATCATCATCAGGCTCACGAGTGCAAGAGGCTGTATGAGTCACTTCTCTAGACTGTTATTGGGTTTAATTTTATTCATTGATATAATAGTTTGCATTAGATACCCATCACATGGTAGCTCATCCATTTTCAGTTTTTAGAAAGCATAACATTAACTGAACTAGACGTTGATTAAATTAATAAGCAATCACCTCAAGAAAAAGACTGTAGAAAGGGGTGAGAGAAATGCCTTTAGATACTAAACAGGGTGGCAAGTATGTGACCTACCTTCCTTGGATGAGTGAGTTACCTCTCCAGATGAGCACAATGGAGAGATTAACAGATCATGGGGATACTGGCCTCAAAATGTACATCTACATCACAGCTCCAGTAACATGATGTAACAGAGAATAGAAAGATTACATGAGCCAAAAATATTAGAAAGCCTTCTCTGTGGAACATTATCTTCTAGAATTAGCTGCACAAACAAAAACTAAAACTCTCAAATATCAATAGATATGTTAATGTGGAAGGGGGAAATTTCACCAGGGCCCATTCCTAGAACATACACCATAGACAGCCATTGACTGTTGGGAAAAGGTGAATTAGCTTCTCCTGGGGATGAGGATCCTGACTGGTGACAAGGCTTGAAGCCATACACAAGCAAATGACAAAAATAAACTCAGCATGTTGTTAAAATGTATTTGTGAATACACACAAGCCAATTTGAGTCTGGGCAGGCATGAGAGGGATTCTAGGGAGGTCAGCTGGAAGGAACTGGGAGAAAGAATAGAAGGAAAGGAAGATAGGAAGTGATATAATTTATATTGCATTAAAATATTTAATGTAAACTAAATACAATTTCATTGCATTAAACATTTAAAATCAATAAATAAAAATAACATAAAATGAGTAAAAAAAATGGTAACACCACAAAAGAAAATAAATAAACAAACAAAGAAATTGTTATGAGAAAAGACATATTAGTGTACAAAGTCAAGCTCTTATACTATGAATGCTTTGCTTTCATGTTCAAGTGAACACTGTAAATAAATAGTTGCAGTGCTATTAAACAGAGAGCTGTTGTTTTCTGTGCATGTTTGCTCAAGATGACATGAGTATAACTTGAACACACTACCTAGATTTAAATAATGGTTTCCTTATTATTATAATCATTTTCTTAAAATTTTTATCATATCAATTTTTTATATTTTATTTCTTTTTTATTTTTTAATATTACTTACAGTTTATTAACTTTATATCCCAGCTGTATCCCACTCCCTCATTCCTTCCCAATCTCACCCTCCCTCCGTTGTCTCCTCCTTGTCCCTTTCCAAGTCCACTAATAGGAGAGGACCTCTTCCCCTTTCATCTGATCTTGGTTTATCAGATATCTTCAGGACTGGCTGCAATGTCCTCCTCTGTGGCCTAGCAAGGCTGCTTCTCCCTCGGGGGCAGGGAGAGGTCAAAGAGCCAGCCATTGAGTTCCTGTCAGAAATAATCCCTGTTCCCTTACTAGGGTACCCACTTGGATATTGAGCTACCATGGGCTACATCTGACCAGATGTTCTAGGTTATATCCATACATGGTACTTGGTTGGAGAAATAGTCTCATAAAAGACCCCTCTGTCAGATTTCTTTTAATATTCATTTTTTATTTTATTTTTCTTTATTAATTACACTTTACTCACTTTGTATCCCACCGTGGTTCCCTCCCTCCTCCTGTCCCAATCCCTCCTTTCCTCCACCCTCTGCATGCATGCCCTTCCCCAAGTCCATTGATAGGGGAGGACTTCTTTTCCTTCATTCTGATCCTAGTCAATTAGGTCTCATCAGGAATGGCTGCATTGTCTTTTTCTGTGGCCTGGTAATGCTGCTTCCCACTCAGGGGGAGGTAATTAAAGAGCAGGCCAATCAGTTCATGTCAGAGACAGTCCCTGTTCCTATTACAATGGAACCCCCTTGGATACTGAAATGCCATGGGCTACATCTGTGCAGGGGTCTTAGGTTATCTCCATGCATAGTCCTTGGTTGGAATAGCAGTCTCAGGAAAGACCCCTGTGCTCAGATTTTTGGTTCTGTTGCTCTCCTTGTGGAGTTCCTGCCCTCTCCAGATCTTACTGTTTCCCACTTTTTCCTAAGATTCCCTGTACTCTGCCCAAAGGTTGCCCATAAGTCTCAGCATCTGCATGGATAGTCTGCAGGGTAGAACTTTTCAGAGGTCATCTGTGTCAGGCTCGTGACTTGTTCCCTCTTTTGAATGGCAGAGAAACACTTAAAGAAATGTTCAACCTCATTAGCCATCAGGGAAATGCAAATCAAAAGGACCCTAAGATTTCACCTTACACCCATCAGAATGGCTAAGATCAAAAAGTCAAGAGACAACACATGCTGGAGAGGTTGTGGAGAAAGGAGAACCCTCCTCCACTGCTCCTGGGAATGTAAACTTGTACAACCACTCTGGAAAGCAATCTGGCACTTTCTCAGACAACTAGGAATAGCACTTCCTCAAGATCCAGCTATACCACTCGTAGGCATATATCCAAAAGTTTCTCAAGTACACAAAAATGACATTTGCTCAACCATGTTTGTAGCAGCCTTATTTGTAATAGCCAGAAGGTGGAAACAGCCCAGATGCCCCTCAGCGGAGAAATAGATGCACAGATTGTGGTATATCTACACAATAGAATATTACTCAGCAATAAAAAACAAGAAAATCATGAAATTTTCAGGTAAATGGTGGGATCTGGAAAAGATCATCCTGAGTGAGCTATCCCAGAAGCAGAAAGATGCACATGGTATATATTCACTCATATAGAAATATAATATAGTATAAACCTACTAAAATCTGTATACCTAAAGAAACTAATCAAGAGGGAGGACTCTTGCTAAAATGCTCAATTCCTATCCAGAAAGGCAAAGAGGCTGGACATCAGAAGATTTTTTTTTGATAATGTGACTTAAATTTTTTGGGTATATCTTATAAAACGAAAATCTAAATCATTTCTGTAGCAATTGGAATAACTAACAATAGAAATGAATGGATCTTTTTAATGTGCTCAACAGCAGCATGAAATTGGCAGGAATTAGAGTAAATATACATGGAATTTAAAGAAAAAATATATATGTTTTTATTATTTTTTTTCTTTATTTAACACACTTTACCAATGATGATCCATTAAGCAAGATGACTTGGTTTCTGAAATTATTATTCTCCAAGTGATGTGTCCATATGTCTCTGGGCTAAAATATTTCTATCTTATCTCAAGAAAATTATTTCAAATAAGATCTTTTTAATGTTATCTGTAAATAATTTTATGTTATTATTGATATTTATTATATTCAATGTGTTTTATCTATTTTATGTGAAAATTATGTAACATTGTTAAGGAATATTTAATTCTCACTTAGATGTTACTTTTTTAAAAGATTTACCTATAGATTTAAAATTGTCAGTTTCTAAAAATAGTTTAAGTGATTAATTTAATTTTACTTATATTTATTCACAAGAAGTATCATATTTGGGCATGGCTTTTCTCTATTTGAAAAAGGTTCATTTTTCTAATATTGAAATATATCAGTTGCTCCTCTATCTTCCTGAACTTTAACAGGAATTTAGCTGATTACAATGGTCATAGGAAACTGGCCATGAAGCATCACAATGAGTCAGGCATGACTGCAAGCTTGACAATGCCCTACTCATAATTCTCTGAGTTATATCCATTATTCCAGAAATGTCCTGGGTGCACAAGGAACAGCCTACAAAGAGATTACATTCCTTAAAATTGTTTCTCACTGGTGGTACCAAATATACTGTATTCCTGTATTTGATTGTATTTGTACTGTACAAGTGAACTCAAAAGCGTTCAGTTCATGAAAGAAATAATTTCAAGTTTTAGAGAGGATATCATTATCTGATATATATATATATATATTTGTGTGAAATTGACAAAGAACAAACTTAGTAATAGTAACAACATTGATGACAATGGAGATGATGATGATGATGATAAAGCTGGGGAGAGCCACCTTGGGCTGCATCGAGACTCTGTCTCTAAGCAAACAGTAAACAACCTAATGAATAAATGCAGATACCTAATGAATTTATGAAAAATTTTATGAGTAAGTCCAGACAGAGTAAAATGAACAAATAAGACATGTTAATTATAATATTAATAAGAAAGAACCTGAAATCTGAACAAGAATATTTTTTTCATATTTGCCTTAAATATTTTAGAAAATAGCAAACTTGATGAAGTTTCATGGGCAGCGACAGGCAGGACAAAAATCTTAAAAGACCTTTTTGAGCCGTGAACCATCAAGGCATTTTCAGTGCAATAGTTGCGCAGTGTAACATAGGGTTCCGGGTAATGTTCAAGTCACAGAAAAGAAGGAACATGCTGAAAGGTACAAATTACAATGCCTTCTTCTGGGCAAAGAATGTTAAGTCTCAAAGGGGCTAAATGAGAAAAAGGAAACAAACATTTAAATGCAATACCCATTCAGGCTATTAATTAACTATGTATGGAGTACTCTGTCAAACACTTACTGATTTCAGCCAACATTCACTCAATCTTATCATTGAGGATGTAAGAACAATACACCTTGAAATTTCGGATCTTATATGGTTTCAAATTGGAAAATGCCAGAAATAAATATGTTGTACTTGAATACACATGTATGTAGTTTTTGATCTTACATCTAAAATGCTGCTATTTGGGTAATAACTCCAGACTTTGGGTATAAGGTGCACCCACTCAGTGCATAAAGCAATTGCCATGTAAGCATGAGATTGGGGATCAGATCCCTATAAGTCATTTCAACATGAACTCTAGAGACCCTGCCTCAGTAGAAAGTGGACAGTGACAACGGAGGGTATCAACATTAACTTGTGACCTCCATAAGCATGCATGCGTACATCTATGCACCAACAAACATGTGTTTGCCCAAATACATGAATACTCATTTGCACACATCAATACGTTGCACAAATATTAGATACTTTTTGAATCCTCAAGATGTTTGTGATTATACTTTTGATCATGCTACTTGTCTTATTAAGATAAGAGCACAATGGTATTTTTCTTCACTTGAAGATTATGGAATTATATAATAGTAAGAATCCATCTCTGCTTCAGAAAAGTCAGGAAATAGGAAAGTTACCACTGTGAGGGAGAAAGTACATCAGTGGGTGTGGGTTCGCAGCAGTGGGAGATGAGAAGTGGCGCCATAGAGCGGATAGTATCCTCAGCTCCAAACTTGTGAATGTCATCTGACACAACAAACAAATTGGTTGAGGAGAGGCAGTGGTGGTGTATGACTTTGATCCCATCACTCAGGAGGTGCAGAGACAGATGGACCTCTGAGTCTGAGGCACAGTCTGATCTACAGAGTGAGTTCCAGGATGAACAAGACTACATAAACCCTCTCTCAAAACACAAATAAAAATAAAAATAAAAAATAAATGCTGTTGTAAATGAAGTCATGACCTTAGATAGGGATTGTATCATAACTCATCTCAAGATAATTAACTTGCTTATCTTGGGTTAATTAAATTAATTACTGAACACGGACAGATGTCTACAGCACAATGACAGAAAGGGAGGAGTGAGGTATAGCAGAAAACTGAACACATTCAAATCGTGAGTGGAGATGGCTTGCTATTTCTGAGGACTAGGATTAAAGGGGAAGACATGGAAAGAGTAATATACCTTAAAAGCATGTAAGAAATAATGATATATGTAAGGAGAAAAGATGGCCCTTACAGTTCATAGCTTGCGGGGAATCTAGAACCTTAGCCACAGGTACAGATTTCACCCCAAACAGACTGAGTTTGAATGTGACTCCTTTGCTGGAGCTTGTGGGATGTGAGGCATCCCCACTGACACTGATACTGACTTTTTGTGATCCTACAATAAAATCAAAAATTTAACCTTCCTTCTGACCTACAGAAGCTAGTTATCCAGCAAATAATATTTAAGACCAAAAATGTGGTAATTTCTTACAACAATAAAAAACGGAACATGGTAGATTAAAAAGAAATGGTTTCACTTCAAGGATAAATGTTTAGTTACAAGATTTGAATACACGTAAGCACATTGTGATATCTATGTAAGAACTATTACTAATTGAAACATATTAACAAACGTGCTATTAAAATAATTGTGTAATATCCGTATAATCAGTATCATCAGAGATGTGAACTGAAGTAAGAAAACCACAGCTGCTTGGGCTAAGGTGGTTAGTCCATTTACTTTCTGGAATAAGAATCTCAGAAATAGCCTGACCTTTTCAAAAGCTTTGCTCCTGGACAAAGTTAAAACCCAAACCTCAGCATATTTGGTCTTTTGGATGAAACTGCTCAATTCATCTGTCTTTGTTTGTTTGTCGTTTTGATTTGCTATTAGTATGACGTTTCATTACGTCATGGATCGACATTTCAGTATTTATCATTTCTTAATTTCATTATATATGCATTTATAATGAAATATATAATATAATGTATATATACATATATGATGTATGTAATATATACATAAGAAAGTGTGTATATATATACCTTCTTCTTCCCAAATCCTCATAGATCTTCTCCAACTCACTCCTTCCAGATTTTCTTACATTCTCTCTCTCTCTGAAAATAACACAAACAAAAATGTAAAAAAAAAAAAAACAAAAACAAGACAGAAATGTCAGAAAAAAACAGGAAAAATAGAACCCGTTTTGCACTTCACAACTACTCGTAGCTGTGGGGCCTAGTATTGTGGTTATATACACAGTGAGACCCTATTAGAGAAAACCTATTTTCCCTTTTCCAGGAAGTATCGATTGCAAGTAGCTTCTTGGTTAAAGGTGAAACCCCATGTTGACTTCCTGTATGTTGCTGGACCTTGGCTGTCTTAACTCTGTGCAGGTCTTGTGCATGCAGCGCAGTCACATGTCACAAGTCTCTGTGAGTTCATTTGTGAACCACTGCTGTTTTGATTGCAAAAATATTTTCTTGGAGTCATCAAACACCTCATATTTTACAGTCTCTCTACCTTTTCTTCTATGTATATTCCTGAGCCTTGAAGGGAGTGGTTATCCCTTAAAAGTTGGAGTCCTAAAAATAAATCTCTCACTCTGGACATTATTCAGCTGTGAATCTCGGTGAACATTTACACAGTGGAATATTATTCAGATGCTCAGGAAAATGTAATTATGAATTTGTAAATAAATGAATGGATGTAGAAGCAATCACCCTGAATGAGATAACCCAGAGTCAAAAAGACAAATATTGAATGTTTTATCACGTATGTGGATGGTAGTTTTGAAGCTTTACATATATGTGTTTCAACCTAAATAATGACAGAGATTTGGTTATTAATAAGGGGTCATGGGAAGAAGGGCTTGTCTAAGAAAATGTAAAACAGAATGCAATGTAATAGAGAAAAAGGGGAAACAAACGTAGGAGAATTAAATAGGGAATTTGATGGGAAGGCAGGATAAAATAAGGAATATGGGGAATGACAACCAACATTAAAGGATTTTTAAAAATCCACATTAAAATATACAAATGCCAAAGCTTTCTACAATTTAAATGGAGTCACCATATAGTGGTGAGGAATAATGTATCAAATTGACATCTTATGCTACTTATTAAAATTTCCTTTTACTTAACCAGTTCAAGGAAAGGGTTAAATATTTTTGAGTTGTTGGCTAAGGGGGTACCATAAATCTCCCAAATATCACAGGCTATTGCCATAGCTATACATTACTATCCATAATCAAGCTTAAATTTAGTATTAATTTTACAATTTTCAGTTATTGATGAGAATAAAACTATTTAAAATCATCAATATAAAATCAATACTTTCAAGTATTACTAGAATAATTAAAATCTTACAAATGCCTATTTGGTCTCTGTCTTCTATGTGTAAGAGAAGTTAAAAGGAACAAATATTTTACATATCATATTTAACTTTATTTAAAATCATGAATTAAAATAATGTAATCTTAATGGCAATTTTGGAAGTAAATGAAATAATATGTTAAAGGACATTTTGTTATGGGCTCCACTTAAATCTGACATAATTCAAACACCAGATCAATGCACATGACAAAAATTTATTGTAACAAAGCCACTATTGATTGATTAGTGCCGCAGAACAGACTAGGGAGCTGAAATACAACGAGCCAGAACAGCATAGAATATGTCAGTTTGTCATACACATCTCCCACAAACCAGGACAGGAGTTGGTTCCTGGGCCTGGGAAAATAAACCAACTTAACCCTGTCAGCAAGATGAAAAGTTGTCCCTGAGGTGGCTGGGCTCAAACCACTGTCTCTTCAAATTTTTTCCTGTGATGGCTAGACTCAGACAGCTCTCCCCTGACAGCTGTACTGTTTTTAATTCTCAATTTGGAATCTATGTGGGGTACAAATGCTGGATGTGTAAAAGCCAAAGCCTGTCTGTACCTGTTTCATTTATTAGCACAATTCTTTTTCATTTTTATATTTCAGAATATTCCTAGGAGCACACAAGCTTGTCTTTGCAATTCAAACTGATTTTCTTTTCATGTCTCTGAGTGAGCTGCCTAGATCCTAAGGTTATCTCTTGGTTTTCTCCACAGGCACTGATGAAAAGCTAACTAGAAAAAAAGAATACATAGAAAATCTTCAACAAAATAGCATACACAATGTTTTTAACTAGCAATTTGAAATATGAATGGATCTTGATCCAAAAGCAATGGAAGATAAGGACAAAAATTTTGTGAAAAAAAAATAAGATTGGAAGATCAAGATTGTCTTTGGAAATATCTAAAATAAAAATTAGTTCTTACTAACTAAAATAATGAAAATGAATGGCCTAATTTAGACAATGCCACTTTCTCTAACTGATTGAAATCACGTTTCTCTACTATTACTTTCATACACCATAACTAAAGCATACTACATATAATAAATACTTAATCTTCTAAAAAATATTTAGAGCAAGAGCAATGTCTATGTTATTGAATTCGTAAACTAAAATGATAAAACCATTGATCATAATAAAAACATTTTTATAAAGAACAGAACATCAGTTACAACTTTAAAACAGTAGTAAAGCACAGTCTTTGGATGTTTTCTCTGTGCAGAAGATAAGTCATATATTAGCAAAATTTAAGGATAAGAACCAGATAAACCAGATTATCAGTCTGCTGTGATTCAATTATAATATTATGCATCATGAATATTTGTAAATTAACATAGAGCTATCTAAAGATAGTAAGCTTCTGATTCTCTGGCATTTAAAAATCTATTAAAGTAGTATGTAATGAGGGAAATAAAAGAGCAATGGATCTATTAGTAAGAAGTAAGTCATTTAAACATCAGTAATTACGTAATATGTATTTACCAAAATCATTAATGTTCACAGAGTAGATATTAAAAGAAAATTCTACTGAAAAATAACTATAATTAAGTTCATATTCCCTAGTAATTTTACGAAAGTTAAATATTTATTTAACATTAAAATCACATTTTTTAAAAGTTCTGCTTATATATCAGGGATTCCAATAAAAATTTTTAAAAAGATTAAAACAATTTTTCTACTAAAGGTCAGAGGCAGGAATACAAAGTAACAAAATATCTATTGAAATAGTATTTGCTGTGATGATACATACAAATTTATTTTTTAATTTATTTATTACAATTTATTCACTTTATATCCCAGTTGTAACTCTTTCCCTCATCTCTTCTCAGTCCTACTCTGCCTCCCTCTTCTTCCCCTGTACCCCTCCCCTAGTCCACTGATAGAAGAGGTCCTCCTCCCGTTCTAACTGACCCTAGCCTATCACGCCTCATCAGGACTGCCTGCATGGTCTTCCCTTAATTATTTCTTGTATACCACTAAATTATAAGGATCCATTAGTAAATAAAACGCTCGTGTGAATGCTGCTCTGAGTGTACATGTGGTCAGTTTTCGTAATAAAGTTAATTGGAAGTATTGAAGATTATTGTCTGTAATGTATCTGATTCTGTTTGAGTCATTTGGAAGGACTGAATGTGCATAATTGAGGTAGCTCTTAGAAGAATGAGGTTTCAGGATCAAATTTTGCCAATTTTTGGCTTTCTCTCTTTCAATTTTCAAGAAATTTCAGGCTGGATAGCCTCATAAATATTATGCACTTATCTTTTGAAATGAATATTATGTAAGGGTAGATGGCAGGGATAGATTATTGAGACATTAAAACATTATTTCATGTTTTTTTTCATCTTACTTCCCATTTTCCTGGGATCACCGACTACTCTGTGAATCTTTTGGTTTATTTGTCTATAAAGTTCCTGTTAGCCTCTAAAACCTTACCAATGAAAATATGTGACTGTATCTCAGTACTGCTAAATTAATTATTTTATACATGTATGGCATACATTCCACCCATCACTTTTACACTTTAGAGCAATATCAGTTCCAGTCTTCTGTATCTATTCTTTCTCAGATCCATGATTCTTATTTGGTTTTGTGATTTATTTTTTATTTTAACTATGGCTACTTGCAGTGTCATTTTATTGAGACAATCTGATGGAGAATGTTAGAGTAATTAAAGGACACAACTGAAGAAGATGACTCCCACTTTCTCTATATCTATTAGCAATGTGCTGCCTGGCCTCTGGACTACCTTAGCATCAGTGCTTTCTTGCTAATGACACCTTTATTGTTCTCACCTCTTGCACTGACTCACAGCAGAAGGGAATCGTTAGAAGGAGAGTTTGTAATTCCTCTCCATTGTGAAAATCAACGATAAAAAATTTGTCCCACACAGAGGAGGGCTTTGCAGCCAGTCCTGAAGATACCTGATAAAACAGGATCAGATGAATGGGGAGGAGGTCCCCCCCATCAGTGGACTTGGAAAGGGGCACGGTGGAGATGAGGGAGGGAGGGAGGGAGGGACTGGGAGGGAATGAGGGATCGGGACACGGCTGGGATACAGAGTTAATAAAATGTAACTGATAAAAAAAAAATACAACCATTATTTTATTCTAAAAAAAAAAAAAAAAAATTTGTCCCAGGATCTCCACAAGGACAAAATATATCAGGGCATAGGGGTCCTCTGGGAGACTGTTTGTCCAACCAAGGACCATGCATGGATATAACCTAGAACCCCTGCACAGATGTAGCTCATGGTAGCTCAGTATCCAAGTGGGTTCCCTAGTAAGAGGTACATGTCATAAACAGGAACTATTTCTGACATGAACTCAATGACTGACTCCTTTACCTCGCCTTTTCCCCAGAGGGAGGAACAGTCTTGCTAGGCTACAGAGGAGGACATTGCAGCCAGTCCTGAAGATACCTGATTAGCTAGGGTCAGATGGAAGGGGAGGAGGACGTCCCCTAGCAGTGGACTTGGAAAGGGACAGGAAAGAGATGAGGGAGGGAGGGTGGGATTGGGAGCGAATGAAGGAGGGTGCTACGGCTGGGATACAAATTAAATAACCTGTGTTTAATATTAAAAAATAAAAATTAAAAAAATAAATAAAAATTTAAAAATGTTCCAGAACATGGAAAGAAATAAAAATAACAAATCTAGAGTAAACCTAGGATGTCCCAATGTTTATTTCTTGATTTATTCAGTTTAAATTCTATATATGAGTATCTCTGTCTGCATGTATGTCTATGTAACAAGTGCAGTCTAGTGCTTGCTGAGACTAGAAGACAGTGTTGGGTGGCTGTGAGGCACCATGTGAATGCTGGAAAACTAGATGTAGGTACTCTGCAAGAACAAGTACCAGCCCAACTCTCTAACCCAGAGAACTTTCTAATTGTCAAAGAACTTGCCTAGACAATAAAAAAGAGCTCTTTAAGTAACAAGAATAGAGAATCATAAATTGTTTGATGCAGAGAAAGAAGACTTTTATCAAGCTTTTTTAATGGATGCTCAAAGTAAAGGAAAAACAGACATTTTATTATATATATTTTATACGTACTGTATACTAATGTACATAGTAAAATAAGAAGGGCAATTTCTGATAGTGCTTTCTATTGCTGTTGCAAACACCCTGCCCAAAACCAACTTGAATAGGAAAAAATGTTTATACGGCTTACGTAGTAAAATCCATCATTAAGAAATCCATCATATTGTTAAAGTTTAACAATAACTCTTCGTTGTGCTCTCCAAGCTGAGCGCATCTGAAAGACTCTAACTAGCAGTGTTTTCAAAGCAAAGACTCATGACCAAACCTTTGGCAGAGTACAGGGAATCATAAGAAAGAAGGGGAGTTAGTCTGATGGGGAAAGGATAGGAGCTCCACAAGGACCAAATATATCTGGGCACAGGGTCTTTTCTGAGACTGACATTCAACCAAGGACCATGTATGGATATAACCTAGAACCTCTGCTCAGATGTAGCCTGTGGTAGCTCAGTAACCAATTGGTTTCCCAAAGTGAGGGGAACAAGGACTATTTCTAACAGGAACTCAATGACTGGCTCTTTGGCCTCCCCACCCCCAAGGGAGGAGCAGTCCTGTTAGGCCACAGAGGAGGGCTTTGCAGCCAGTCCTGAAGATACCTGATAAATCAGGATCAGATGAATGGGGAGGAGGTCCCCCCATCAGTGGACTTGGAAAGGGGCACGGTGGAGATGAGGGAGGAAGGGAGGGAGGGACTGGGAGGGAATGAGGGATCGGGACACGGCTGGAATACAGAGTTAATAAAATGTAACTGATAAAAAATAAAAAATAAAAAAAAGAAAAAACAAAAACAAAAACAAAAAAAAACAATAACTCAAAGAAGTGAAAGCAGATAGGTTGCAGTATTACTATATTGCTTTTCCTCTACATGGCTTACTGAGCCCACTTCACTATAAAACCCAAAACCAACTACTCAAAGGTCATACAACCCAATGTGGACTGAACAACCCTGCAACTTAAAATCAAGAAAATGCCTCCATGTATTTGCTTAAGGGCCAATCTGAAGAAGGAAATTTCCCAATCGGAGTTCCCTCTTGCTGGATGACTCAAGCTTGTGTCATATTGTTGAAAAATTAGACAGCCCTTGGAGGAATCAGGTTTCAGAATGATGGTACTACCATAAAGAGAAGTGTAGTTAGCCTCTGAGTTCAGATCAGAGACAGTCTCTGTTCCTCTTACTAGGGAATCCACTTGGATACTTAGCTGCATAGGCTACATCTGAGCAGGGGATGACAGACCAGCCTTGCCAGGCCACAGAGGAGGACATTTCAGTTAGTACAGATGAAACCAGATAAGCTAGGGTCAGATGGAAGGGAAGGAGGACATCCCCTATTCATGGACTTGGAGAGGCGAATAGGAGGAGATGAGGGAGAAAGGATGGGATTGGAACGGGAAGAGAGAGGGGGCTACAGCTGGGATACAAAGTAGATAAACTGTAATTAATAAAAAAATAAAAATTTCATTAAAAATGGATACATAGAAAAGCAGTTTGTGGACTAATTACTACCATATTCCAATCAGAAGATATCTAAATCTTTTCACAAGAAGTTTGAGGAGAAGAATCAATCAATGTTGTCTGCTTTTGGTAACAATTGAAATTACAGAAGTGTGTCTTCTTTATTAAACTTAATAAAAAAAAAAAAGGCTTTTGCTTTGTCAAGTTAACATTTACCTTAATGGTCAAGCTATACCACTCCTGAACATGTGCTCAACAGACTCTTTATTTTCCATACTCTTTATTTTCTATATTCTGCTACGTGTATTTGTTCATCTTTATTCATTGCTGTTCTTCTCACAACGACTAAAAATTGGACCAAACCTAGATCTATCAATTGACAAATGGATAGTTTAAAAAAAAGTATTACATATTTTCAGTGGTATTTTATTCATTAGCAAATAATAAATGGGTTGTATAAAAGGTAAAAGAAAAAAGAATCAATGAGAAGAGAAATGTTGATTTCCTTGTCTTATACAGGGCTATCTTCTTATAGTCTTGTCATGGAAGCACTGGGATCTTTGAGGATATAAAGATTCTAAATATGATAGAACCAAGAAGGAGCCAATAAGTGATAGAAATATTGCTTAGTTGTTAACTGTAATTTTACAGCTGCATAAACAATTAACTGAAGTCTCAGGCAAGTCACTCTCAATTCGTCAGGGCTGCTCTTCAGAAACAAGTACTGTGACATTTCTAGTCTTTTCTAGGATGCTCGGAGGAATTCCAAGTGATTCTTGTTGGCTCCACCAACAAAATCAAATGTTCAAGGACGTGATGTACTTGAAGAGATAGGAGAATTTGTTTGGAAGACACATACAAACACATTGGGATTCTCCAATCAATCCACAACACAAGACTACAGAAATTAATACAAGCCATGAGAAATGTAAATCATCTTCTTTATAATGTCTTTCTGTTGGGTAATTTTGAGTCTTTAGTTCACATTGTTAATCCCAGTAATTCTTGCTTCTGTCATGGCTCCTACTTTTCCTCTATTTGGTGTGAAACAGATATTTTACTGACATGATTAAACTATTTTTTATTTTATTTTAGTTTTGCATGTTATTTAAATTTAATTTGAATATATAAATAATAATGGAGGCATACATATTATTTTCATTAGTACACAAAGGCTTTTTAATTTAAAGAAATCCTAATTTTGATTTTTGGCTGTTTTATTTTTTATGACCAGTATTTATCTATCTATCTATCTATCTATCTATCTATCTATCTATCTATCTATCTACTTATTTATTTATTGAAAATATTTTTTTCCTATACAATACATCCAAACCAGTTTCCTCTCCCTTCACTCTTTCCATCTTCCACTCACACATCACAGCTATTTTTAAAAGCAACACAAAATTCCTCTACAAGTATGTAAGCAAATCCTAATTCCACAAATACTAAAAAATCACATCTATCTGTCTATCTATCTATCTATCTATCTATCTATCTATCTATCTATCGTTTTATAATTGTTCCATTATTATTCTTACTGTGTAAAAAATGGCCACTTTATTTTGACAGAAAAGGGGAATTGTTAGAGGCTGGTCTGATGCTTATATGTTAAGCTGGTTGCTGGCCCTCAAGATTTGCTTGCTCCCTGGATACACCTATCCTTGTTGTGTAAACCTGCCTAAGACATTATATTTGATTGATTGATTCATTGAACAACCTATACGTGGGCAGGGAAACATAAGGTAGGCCTAGTCAAGATCCTGGGCTTTGGGTTCAAGAGAATCTCACGAGGAAAAGGAAAAGGAGGATACCATGATGGGTTAGCATGAAGCAGAAACTATGCTGGCTGGAGGAAGAACTCCAATAATGACATGAAAAGGTGCAGATGAATAATAAAAGCAAGTATTCATAGAATTATGGATGAAGGGTAGCCTACATAAAGATGGTTAAGGCAGATGGCATTGGATAGAGGCTGGGAGATGGACAGTGAGCTTATTGAGATAGCATAGGTAGAAATATCTGACTGCCCTAAGATAATATGGCCATTATAAAGTCTTAAACAAAAGAGTTTTTAGAATAATTTCCTCTGACAATAGTAGCCTATCAACTTTTGAATTTATAAATTACATGTGTTCTTTTCAATGATTTTTATACTTAATCTTACGCCAAAATATGTACTGAGGTGCTTACCTCATACAATTTAATGTGTGTAAGAATGCCTATCATAATGATAATAAACATATCAAATTAAAATTTCATTTATTACACAGGGGAAATTCACTTTTCTCTAAAAATGTTTTAATTATTTTTTGAGAATTTCATACCTGAAGACTACATTTACATAATTTCACCCCTTTCCCTCTTTCTGACATCTCCTGTCTTTTCTAAACTCACAAATTCACGGCCTCTTTTTATTTATTATTATCATACACACAAAAACACACAACACACATGCAATATGCTGAGTTCTGTTAGTGCTATTTACATGTATATTTCTTTGGTTGTAACCAGTTAGAAATTGGTCCAGATCAAGGGAATCACACCTGGAGAAGACTAATTTTCCCTTTCCTAGTAGCCACTCACTAGCACTAATTACTATATCTCTTCATGGTGTTTTATGAGTTACTTGGTGCACATTGGATTTTCAACTAGCATTGCTCCTGGCATTGGTCTACTCTTTTTTTTTTAATTAAATTTTTATTTTTTATATTAATTACAGTTCATTCACTTTGTATCCAAGCCGTAGCCCCCTCCCTCTTTCCCTTCCAATCCTACCCACCATCCTTCATCTCCTCCCTGCCCCTCTCTAAGTCCACTGATAAGGGAGCTCATCTTCCCCTTCCATCTGACCCTAACATGTCAGGTCTCATCAGGATTGGCTGCAATGTCCTCCTCTGTGGCCTAGCAAGGCTGCTCCTCCCTCAGGATGGAGGAGGGGAAGGTTAAAGAGCCAGCCACTGAGTTTTGTCAGAGAGAGTCCTTGTTCCCCTTACTAGGGTTCCTACCTGGATACTCAACTGCCATGGGCTAGCTAGGTCTGTGTAGGAGTTCTAGGTTATATCCATGCATGGTCCTTGGTTGGAGAATCAGTCTCAGAAAAGACCCTTGTGCCCAGATATATTTGGTTCTTTTGGAGCTCCTGTCCTCTCCAGTTCTTACTAACTCCCCCTTCATTCCCTGCACTCTGCCCCAAGAAACAGGACAAGGGCCTGTTGTTCCTTCATTCCCTGCACTCTGCCCCAAGAAACAGGACAAGAGAGCCTCTGAAAGACTCTACTTAGCAGTGTATGAAAACAGATGGTGAGACTCATTGGTCAATTCTTATTTGGGCAATTGATAATGGTGAGATTTCATGGGTACAGTGGCTCTGTCTATTATAGAAAACATGATCTCAAAGTAGACATGCTGATCCAATGGCTCTCACAGACTTTCTCCATCTTCCGTGATGCTCTCTATGACTTAGAGCTAGGAACTCTATTGTAGATGTTGCAATTGGAGCTGGTCACCCACATATTTCTTGTTCTCTCATTTTAACCAGGTGTGTGTGTGTCTGTGTGTGTGTGTGTGTGTGTGTGTGTGTATGATGGTCTGTGTCTACTGTAAAAGGAAATTTTATGCATGAATGCTTAGAGAAACAATTATCTGTGGATATTAACAAAGGTACTTAGATTAGAGTTTTGGAGGAATTATACTGCTTTTGGAGACTGGTAGCAACAGATTATGTTGCAGTGTTCATGGCCTCACCATCTATGAATAATTGGTAGTTACGTAGTTTACAATATCGGGCATAAATAATCTCTTATTGAGTGTGTGTAAGTCTAATTTGACAGCTTCTGGTTGTCCACAAAATTCAAGGGCCACTAGTGTACCGTTAGGTTTACCTTATGCTGGTTGTAATTTTTCTCTGTGACTTTACAGTCAAGTAAGACTTTTAATTGCTTTTCTATCTTAGGAGCTCGCGTAGTGCATTTCTTAAATGAGCATTCATATGATTTATTTATCTGTGATATACAATATTTTGTCAGGCCCATTGATTTTAAATCCTATATTCATTTACCTTGATAACTGGTTAGATAATATATTAGACAATCCAAATTCTGTGATGTTGAGAACATTATTTAACATTACCTAGCATCATTATCTTCATTTAGAAATAATATAAGCAGAAAATTAATGCTTCAAAATTGTGGTTCAGGGGACAGGAAATAACTAAAGAACTACATCATAAACTGTTATTTTGTAAACTGTGAAACATTATTATGACATGCATATGTCACTTTCCAGTTCCCAGTTTCCTAAAAGGCTGTCAGATTTTCATGTTTTTCTCTTACTTGTTTTTATTACTGTGTTGTACATGGGTGACAGAAGTCAGATGCATATTTCAACAGCTTTTTATTTTTAGTGAGTTACCTAATGAACTCTCTCCTCTTGAAATAAGAGACAAAGCTTCAAACTCTTTCATTTTGATTTTTAGTCAAAGTAGAATTTGGCATTTATGGTTTTAAAAATTCATCAGTGAGTAGATTAGGAAATGAGGAAAGAGAGATGTTGTAATATATAAAAGATTACAGAAAAGAAATGAAGAGCTATAAGCACATATATACTTAAAATTTTTATTTAATGTACTGATACTTTGGTAAATTTTGAATTTTGATTAAAATTAAACGAAAGTTTAATTCCATATGGCTCTCCTTTCCTCTCTCAGTAAAGTTTTTTTTTCCTTTCCTCTCTTTTTCTTTTAATTTATTTTGATGTTGTGAGGGAATCATCCTACAGGCCCCACACCTGCTACTAAATTTACTCTAACTGATTAATATCCCCAGTCCTCAAGGAAACTGTAAGAAAATAAAATCAACTATCTCAATACTTTGTAATTTCTCAGCATCTTAGTTAAGTGTAGAATCATTTTGTTCTCATTTCCATCACCAAATTTTTCTCTTTTCTTTTAAAGCGGACTTTAAAATAAAGTCATTGTGCACATTACTCAGGAGAAAAAAAGATACTGAAATTCAACTCAACTACTTGGTGAAAAGTAAAGTCAGATTTTTGAATAGGTGATTTGGAAACTTCAAAACTATTACTCTTATAAAAGAGGAGTCATATTATATTTCTGAGATTTTATATTGTCAACAAAAATTAAGTACTAGAATGTTAGGCCAGTTCATTCTATCTCTGATGTGTAAAATGAGAGGAAACATAATTAAAATTTTACTAAAGACTGAGTTTTATTCTTTATGACTATAGAAATAATTCTTAACATGAAAAGGTGCTAGAGAGATGGTTTTGGTGTTAAGACAGCATTCCTGTATTTGTATTGAGTTTGGTTTCCAGAGCAATACTAGAAGGTTACCACCAAGAAATTCAGGTGTGGGAAATCAGGGCTTCTCAGAACTTCTCCTGACTACTGTACTGAATTGCACATACACCCTCATGGATCTACAACACACACAAAATTAAAAAAAAAAGATGGTAATATTAAACTACGCCTAAAAAACATAAATGTTTAAAACTAATAATCTATTTACTCACTTTACTTAATTATTTGCTTACTTACATTTTTAATAAATTAATTTATTTTTTATTAATAGTTACATTTTATTTATTTATTTATTTATTTATTTATTTATTTTTATCAGTTACATTTTATTAACTCTGTATCCCAGCCGTGCCCCGATCCCTTATTCCCTCCCAGTCCCTCCCTCCCTCCCTCATCTCCACCATGTCCCTTTCCAAGTCCACTGATGGGGGGGACCTCCTCCCATTCATCTGATCTTATTTTATCAGGTATCTTCAGGACTGGCTGCAAAGCCCTCCTCTGTGGCCTAACAGGACTGCTCCTCCCTTGGGGGGTGGGGAGGCCAAAGAGCCAGTCATTGAGTTCCTGTTAGAAATAGTCCCTGTTCCCCTCACTTTGGGAAACCAATTGGTTACTGAGCTACCACAGGCTACATCTGAGTGGAGGTTCTAGGTTATATCCATACATGGTCCTCGGTTGAATGTCAGTCTCAGAAAAGACCCTGTGCCCAGATATATTTGGTCCTTGTGGAGCTCCTATCCTTTCCCCATCAGACTAACTCCCCTTCTTTCTTATGATTCCCTGTACTCTGCCAAAGGTTTAGTCATGAGTCTTTGCTTTGAAAACACTGCTAGTTAGAGTCTTTCAGATGCGCTCAGTAGACTCCTGTCATACGTTCAATGCACATCCCATCTGTCTTTCTAAATGAGGATTGATCATCTTACCCCATGTCCGCTCAATTGATTATCTTTTTTAGGTGTATAGATTTCATTATGTTTATCATATCTTATAGGTCTATATAAGTGAGTATATCCCATGTTTGTCTTTCTCCTTCTGGGATATTTCACTCAGAATGATCTTTTCTAGATCCCACCATTTGCCTGCAAAGTTCATGATTTCCTCCTTTTTGATTGCTGAGTAGTATTCCATTGTGTAAAAATACCACAATTTCTGTACCCATTCCACCGTTGATGGACATCTGGGTTGTTTCCAGGTTCTGGCTATTACAAATAGAGCTGCTATAAACATGGTTGAGCAAGTGTCCTTTTTGTGTACTTGAACAAACTTTGGGTATATACCTAGCAGTGGCATAGCTGGGTCTGGAGGAAGCACTATTCCTAATTGTCTTAGAAAGCGCCAGATAGCTTTCCAGAGTGGTTATACCAGTTTACATTCCCACCAGCAGTAGGGGAGGGTTCCCCTTTCTCCACAACCTCTCCAGCATGTGTTATCGTTTGAGTTTTTCATCTTGGCCATTCTGATGGGTGTAAGGTGATATCTCAGGGTCGTTTTGATTTGCATTTCCCTGATGGCTACTGAGGATGAGCATTTCTTTAAGTGTCTTTCTGCCATTCGATATTCCTCTGTCGAGAATTCTCTGTTTAGCTCTGTTCCCCATTTTTTAATTGGATTACTTGGATTGCTGCTTTTCAGCTTCTTTATTTCTTTGTGTATACTGGATATTAGTCCTCTGTCAGATAAAGGGTTAGTGCAGATTCTTTCCCAATCTGCAGGCAGTCATTTTGTTTTGATGACGGTATCCTTTGCTTTACAGAAACTTTTCAGTTTCATGAGGTCCCATTTATTGATTGTTGCTCTTAGAGCCTGTGCTGTTGGTGTTCTGTTCAGGAAGTTGTCTCCTGTGCCAATGAGTTCTAGGCTGTTCCCCACTTTTTTTTCCAATTGATTTAGGGTATCTGGTTTTATGTTGAGGTCCTTGATCAACTTTGACTTTAGTTTTGTGCAGGGTGATAAATATGGATCTATTTTCATTTTTCTGCATGTAGACATCCAGTTGGTCCAGCACCATTTGTTGAAGATGCTGTCTTTTTTCCATTGAATGGAATTGGCTTCTTTGTCGAATATCGAGTATTCATAGGTGTGTGGATTTATTTCTGGGTCTTCTATGCGGTTCCATTGATCCTCCTTTCTGTTTCTATGCCAATACCATGCAGTTTTTATTACTGTTGCCCTGTAGTACAGCTTGAGATCAGGAATGGAGATACCTCCAGATGATCTGTTGTCGTACAGGATCGTTTTGGAGATTCTGGGTTTTTTGTTTCTCCATATGAAGCTGAGAATCTTTTTTTCAAGGTCTGTAAAGAATTGAGTTGGTATTTTGATGGAAATTGCATTGAATCTGTAGATTGCTTTTGGCAGGATGGCCATTTTCACAATGTTAATTCTACCAATCCATGAGCATGGGAGATCTTTCCATCTTCTGATATCTTCTTCGAGTTCTTTCTTCAGAGACTTGAAGTTTTTGTCAAACAGGTCTTTCACTTGCTTGGTTAGAGTCACACCAAGGTACTTTATGTTATTAGTGGCTATTGTGAAGGGTGTTGTTTCCCTAATTTCTTTCTCAGCCTTTTTGTCTTTGGTATATAGGAGGGCTTCTGCTTTTTTTGAGTTGATTTTGTATCCTGCCACTTTGCTGAAGGTGTTTATCAGCTGAAGGAGTTCTCTGGTTGAATTTTTGGGGTCGCTCATGTATACTATCATATCATCTGCAAATAGTGACACTTTGACCTCTTCCTTTCCGATTTGTATCCCCTTGATCTCCTTTAGTTGTCTTATTGCTCTGGCTAGGACTTCAAGTACTATGTTGAAGAGATATGGGGACAATGGACAGCCTTGTCTTGTCCCTGATTTCAGAGGGATTGATTTAAGTTTCTCTCCATTGAGTTTGATGTTAGCTATAGGCTTGCTATATATTGCCTTTACTAGGTTTAGGTATGTGCCTTGTATCCCTGATCTCTCCAAGACTTTAAACATGAATGGGTGTTGGACTTTGTCAAATGCTTTTTGGCATTTAAGGAGTTGATCATGTGGTTTTTCTCCTTCAGTTTGTTTATGTGGTGGATTACATTGATGGATTTCCATATGTTGAACCACCCTTGCATGCCTGGGATGAAGCCTACTTGGTCATGGTGGATGATATCTTTGATGTGTTCTTGGATTCGGTTTGCAAGTATTTTATTGAGTATTTTTGCGTCAATGTTCATAAGAGAGATAGGCCTAAAGATCTCTTTTCTTGTTGGGTCTTTGTGTGGTTTAGGTATTAAGGTGACTGTGGCTTCATAGAATGAGTTTGGTAGTGTTCCTTCTGTTTAATAGTTACATTTTATTAACTCTGTATCCCAGCTGTATCCCGCTCCCTCATTCCCTCCCAAACCCTCACTCCCTCCCTCATCTCCTCCCTGCCCCTTTCCGAGTCCACTGATTGGGGAGGACCTCCTCCCCTTTAGTCTGACCTTGTTTTATCAGGTATCTTCAGGACTGGCTGCAAAGTCCTCCTCTGAGGCCTACCAGGACTGCTCCTCCCTTGGGTGGTAGGAGGTCAAAGAGCCTGCCATTGAGATCCTGTCAGAAATAGTCCCTGCTCTCCTAACTATGGGAAACCAATTGGTTACTGAGCTACCATGGGCTTCATCAAAGCAGAGGTTCTAGGTTATATCCATACATGGTCCTTGATGGAGTGTCAGTCTCAGAAAAGAAAAGAGACATGGCCAGATATATTTGGTCCTTGTAGAGCTCCTATCCTTTCCATGTCATGCTAATTCCCCCTTCTTTCATATGACTCCCTGTACTCTGCCAAAGGGCTGGTTATGATTCTTAGTATCTGCTTTGATACACTGCTAGGTAGAGTCTTTCAGAGGCCCTCTGTGGTAGGCTCCTATCCTGTTACTTGTTTTCTTCTACACCCAATGCACCTCCCATTTGTCTTTCTATGTGAGGATTGATAATATTACCCCGGGTCCTCTTTCTTATTTATCTTCTTTAGGTGTATAGATTACATTATGTTTATCATATCTTATAGGACTATATAACTGAGTATATACCATGTGTGTCTTTCTGCTTCTGGGATACCTCACTCAGAATGATCTTTTCTAGATCCCAATTTGCCTGCAGATTTCATGATTTCTTTGTTATTAATTGCTGAGTAGTATTCCATTATGTAAAAGTACCACAATTTCTGTATCCATTCCTCCATTGAGGGGCATCTTGGCTGTTTCCAGCTTCTGGCTATTACAAATAAAGCTGCTACAAACATGGTTAAGCAAATGTCCTTGTTGTGTACCTGAACATCTTTTGGATATATGCCTAGGAGTGGTATACCTGGATCCTGAGGAAGCACTATTCCTAATTGTCTGAGAAAGTGCCAGATTGACTTCCAAAATAGTTGTACCAGTTTACATTCCCACCAGCAATGGAGGAGGGTTCCCCTTTCTCCACAACCTCTCCAAAATGTGTTGTCATTTGAGATATTCATCTTAGCCATTCTGATGGGTGTAAGGTGAAATCTCAGGTTCGTTTTGATTTGCATCTCCCTGATGGCTAAGGATATTGAGCATCTCTTTAAGCGTTTCTCTGCCATTCTATATTCCTCTACAGAGAATTCTCTGTTTAGCTCCGTACCCCATGTTTTAATTGGATTACTTGATTTATTGCTTTTTAAGTTCTTTAGTTCCTTATATTTGCTGAATATCAGCCCTCTGTCAGATATAGGGTTGGTGAAGAGCCTTTCCCAGTCTGTAAGCTGTCATTTTGTTCTGACAACAGTGTCTTTTGGTTTACAGAAACTTTTGAGTTTCATGAGGTACTATTTATTGATTGTTGATCTTAGAGCCTGTGCTGTTGGTGTTCTGTTCTGGAAGTTGTCTCCTGTGCCAATGAGTTCTAGGCTGTTCCCCACTTTTTCTTCTAATCGATTGAGAGTATCTGGTTTCATATTAATGTCTTTGATCCACTTGGACTTTAGTTTTGTGCAGGGTGATAAATAAGGATTTATTTTCATTTTTCTGCATGTAGACATCCCGTTAGACCAGCACCATTTGTTGAAGATGCTGTCTTTTTTCCATTGAATGGTTTTGGCTTCTTTGTCAAAAATGAAGTATTCATAGGTGTGTGGGTTTATTTCTGGGTCTTCTATTCAGTTCCATTGATCCTCCTTTCTGTTTCTATGACAATACCATGTAGTTTTTAGTACTATTACTCTGTAGTACAGCTTGAGATCGGGGATGGAGATACCTCCAGATATGTTGTTGTACAGAATCGCTTTGGAGATTCTGGGTTTTTTGTTTCTCCATATGAAGCTGAGAATCTTTTTTTTTTTTTTTTCAAGGTGTGTAAAGAATTAAGTTGGTATTTTGATGGAAATTGGGTTGAATCTGTAGATTGCTTTTGGCAGGATGGCCATTTTCACAATGTTAATCCTACCAATCCATGAGCATGGGAGATCTTTCCATCTTCTGATATCTTCATCAATTTCTTTCTTCAGAGACTTAAAGTTTTTTTCAAACAGGTCTTTCACTTGCTTGGTTAGAGTTACCCCAATGTACTTTATGTTATTAGTGGCTATTGTGAAGGCTCTTTTTTCTTTTTTTGGCCCTTTTGTCTTTGGTATACAGTAGGTCTTCTGATTTTTTTGAGTTGATTTTGTATCCTGCCATGTTGCTGAAGGTGTTTATCAGTTGACAGAGTTCTCTGGTTGAATTTTTGGGGTCGCTCATGTACACTATATCATCTGTGAAGAGATATAGAGAGAGTGGGCAGGCTTGTCTTGTCCCTGATTTCAGTGGGATTGATTAAGTTTCTCTCCATTGAGTTTGATGTTTGCTTTAGGCTTGGTGTATATTGCCTTTACAATGTTTAGGTATGTGCCTTGTATCCCTGATCTCTGCAACACTTTAAACATGAATGGGTTTAGGACACAGTCACCTTGATACCTAAACCACACAAAGACCCAACAAAAAAAAAAAGAGAATTTCAGACCTATCTCTCTTATAAACATTGATGCTAAAATACTCAATAGAATACTTGCAAACCGAATCCAAGAACATATCAAAGATATCATCTACCATGACCAAGTAGGCTTCATCCCAGGCATGCAAGGGTGGTTCAACATATGAAAATCCATCAGTGTAATCTACCATATAAAAAACTGAAGGAGAAAAACCACATGATCATCTTAGATGCTTACTTATTTACATGATTTAATTTTATTTTCTTATTTGTTCAGTCCATGTCTTTTTTTTAAATACTTGTTGCAGTTTATTAACTTTGTATCCCAGCTGTAGCCCACTCCCTCATTTCTCCCAATCCCACCCTCCCTTTCTCATCTCCTTCCTGTCCCTTTCCAAGTCCACAGGTAGGGGAGGTCTTCCTCCCCTGCCATCTGACCCTAGGTTATCAAGTATCTTCAGGACTGGCTGCAGTGTCCTCCCCTGTGGCCTAGTAAGGCTGTTCCTCCCTCAGGGGGAGGGGGATTTCAAAGAGCCAATCATTGAGTTCATGTCAGAAATAGTCCTTGTTCCCCTTACTAAGTACCCACTTCCATACTGAGCTACCATGGGCTACACACAAGCAGGGGTTTTAGGTTATATACATACATGGTCCTTGGTTGTAGAAACAGTCTCATAAAAGACGCTGTGCCCTGATATATTTGTTCCTTGTGGAGCTCCTGACCTCTCCAGGTCATAGTAACTGTCTCTTCTTTCATATGATTCTCTGCATTTTGCCAAAGGTTTAGTTCTGAGTCTCAGCCTCTGCTTTGAAACACTGCTAGGTTAACCTTGGCTATCCTAGAAATCTTTATTTAAATTAGTCTGGCCTCAAATTTAATTACATGTTTTAGCATCCTTATTTCAGGAATTAAAGGCAAGTTTCATCAAACTAAGTTCATTTTTCTTATTTTTTAATCTATGTTCTATAAAAATATTTAAGGACCTCCCCTATCAGTGGACTTCGAAGGGGACAAGGAGGAGATGAGGGAGGGAGGGAGGGAGGATGGAATTGGGAAGGAAAGAGGGAGAGGGCTATGGCTGGGATATAAGTGAATGACTTGTGATTAAAATAAAAAATAAAATAAAAAATAAAAATATTTTAATTTAATATTTAATTTTAATTTAATATTTAATAAAAATATTTTAATTTTTAATATTTAAAAATATTTTAACATACTACCATTATGTCTATAAGGAAATTATAGTCATTTCCTCATTGCTATTCAAAATAAATAAACAACTGCAAATATTATTTTTAATTCATTAATTACATTTTTTCTCATACTCTCATGTTTCTTCCCTTTTAATTTTATATAAATATATGATTTAAATTAAATTTTATCCTCTTTTCTCTTGAGAATTTTTTTTATAAATACATTTATGTTATTTATGTCCCTCTAATCTCCTTCTCTATTCATATCACCCTGACAATCTTTCATTTCCTTCTTCCTATTAACCATCATTGTTTTATGTATATGCCTGCCTATACTCACACCCACAAATATGTATATGTGTCTATCTATCTATCTATCTATCTATCTATCTATCTATCTATCTATCTCTCTCTCTCTCTGTCTATCTATCTATCCATCTAGCTCTCTATTTATCTATTGATACATCCATACAACCCACCTACTCAACCAAGTGTAGCCCACATACACATATCTATGGCTGATAATCTGGACCTGAACAACCTATTAAGTAGCATACCTCTGCAGGAAACTATTTGTCCATCTTTTGGCAACCCCCAATTTCCTGTGGCTTCTCATCTAGTGGTTGAACACTTTGTAATATCCTATTTATGTTGGAAGGTCAACTGCTATTGTCATTATGCAGATCTTATTGTGGCTATTACATTGTTAATATTGCATGGTGAGAGCCCTCAGTATGAATATAGGATTTCCTATGTAGTCCTCTGATTCTTTTTTTTTTCTAACTGCATTTTATTGGGGAAATCCACATTTAATATATTCACTTATTTTTTTGCATTAATTACGATTTATTTACTTTGCATCCCAGCTGTAGCCCCCTCCTTCATTTCCACCCAATCCCACCCTCCCTGAGATACCTCCAGATTGATTTCCAAAGTGGTTGTACAAGTTTACATTCCCACCAGCTATGGAGGAGGCTTCCCCTTTCTCCACAACCTCTCTAGCATGTGTTGTCACTTTAGTTTTTTTTATTTTAGTCATTCTGATGAGTATAAGGTAAACTCTCGGGGTCGTTTGGATTTGCATCTCCCTGATGGCGCAGGACATAAAACCAGACACACTAAATTGGTTAGAAGAAAAAGTGGGGAAGAGCCTAGAACTCATTGGCATGGGAGACAAGTTCCTGAACAGAACACCAACATCACAGGCTCTAAAAGCAATAATCAATAAATGAAGACCTCATGAAGCTGAAAAGCTTCTGTAAAGCAAAAGATACTGTCGTCAGAACAGAATGACAGCCTACAGACTGGGAAAGGATCTTCACCAACCCTATATCTGACCCTAATATACAGAATATATAAAGAACTAAAGAAGTTAAAAAGCAACAAAGCAAGCAATCCAATTAAAAAATGAGGTACAGAGCTAAACAGAGAATTCTCTGTAGAGGAATATAGAATGGCAAAGAAGTACTTAAAGAAATGCTCAATATCCTTAGTCCTCTGGTTCTTACAATCCTTCTACACCCTCTTTCATGATGCTCCTGAGTTTTAGATGTTTGGGTTGTATTATAGATGTATTAATTTGGCCCATGAGTAGAGAGTTCACTTAGCTTTTGCATCTTGGCCAGTTGTCTGTCAATAATCCTGAGACACATGATGACTAGTTTGCTTGTATCAGAAGGTTTTATACACGTTTTTAAGATATTAAAAGAATCAATACTCTTAAAACAGTTTTAAAACCCAAAATCCACAACCAAGATTAGTCCAACAAGATATTCCAGTAGTATGGAAGCCAATCACTGCAGCTTATAAGATTAGATTCTCAGCTGGTTAAGATTGAAAATTAGTTCTCTGAATGTGCTGTAAATGAAGCTTTCAGGACAATAAAAGCTAGGCAGATGGAATGAAGCTTCCAGATGACTACCAACCTTATTTCTCTGTCTTCTGTTATTCAAGTGTGTGGATTCTTCAACAATGAGGTCTTACCATTAAGTACTAGAGAGTAATCAAGACCATTGCCAATAACAATCTGTAATGTATGGAGAGTACTAGAGAGTAATCAAGACCATTGCCAATAACAATCTGTAATGTATGGAGATCCATATGACATCACTTGCCAACAGCTCCAAAAATGATGACGGATTCATTTGTGATTTTGTTGTTGCCATTATTTGAAGTGGAAATTTTTGGTTTCCTTGAAGACTCAGTTTTCTCATGTGAAACTTTGTTGCAGGCAGAGCACATGAAGTTTTGTTGTAATTTGGCTTGTGAGAGGGCACATGACGTTTTGCTGTGAGCTCTGAAATGTGTGGGGCATGTCTTTGACCAGCTGAGAACATTCATGGGTAGACTCGAAGAGAGGAGATATATATATAGAAGTCTACAAACAGTGAGAGATTACTTTTTGTATTGAATTTGTTGCGCTGATCTTCATGCTTCACCACTTGACTTCCCAGAGAGAATCATTCTAGAGAACTTCATAGGGCTATCCAACTTAGTCTTGATACTTTTGCTGACTTTGTGTTCCAGTTTGGTGTGGCCTTTGGAATACACTGCTGGTATCCTGTTGATTGGGATTGGTATCCCCTAAAGACCCATTGACCTTAATCAGCTGGACACAGATAAAAGTGGTCTATAGCTCTTTTCCTTACTAATCTACCTAAGGTAAGGTCAGGGGATTGAAGGGAGGTAAATGTGTTTAAGAACCCTAAATAAAGTAGGTTTGGTGAAAAATGTAAGCCAACAATTCTTTGTTCATTTGTGGTTTTTTTTTGTTTGTTTGTTTGTTTGTCTTTCTACCAAACACGATTTCTCTGTGTAGCCCAAGCTAGCCTTGAATTCAGAGATCTGTCTCCTGAGTGCTGTCATTAAAGGCATTTGTAACTATACCAGGCTTTACACTGTGTTTTCTAATTCTTATGATATCTAGTAAAAGTATTTGTGAACTGATATAAGGTAACTATATTTACATTTTATATGAAAAAAATTATTTCTTATTTTAGTTGGAGTGTTTATTGCTTGGATGAAACACCACGATCAAAGTCATTTGAGGAGGAAAGAGTTTATTAGGCTTATACTTCTCCATCACAGCTCATCATCAAAGGAAGTCAGGAGAAGAACTCAAACAAGGCAGGTATTTGGAAGCAGAAGCTGATTTAAGGTCATGGAGGGGTGCTTTTTACTGGTTTGTTTTTCATAGCTCGTTCAAACTGCTTTCTTTTAAAATCCAGGGCCATCTGCTCATGGGTGCACTGACCACAGCAGGCTGGGACCTCCCCTATCAATCACTAAGAAAATACCTTAGAGGCTTGTGTATTTCCCACTCTTATGGTAATGTTTTCTTAACTTAGGCTACCTCCTTTCAGATGTCTTTGGCTTGTGTCATGTTGACATAAAAACTATCCAGCATATTTCTGTTATTGTGATTCTTTATATGGGTATCTCTCTGCCTGTGCCCTTGTGCACATGAGTGCAGGTGTGTGAAGAAGTAAAAGGTGTCAGGTCCACTGGGTGTGGTGTTACAGCCAGTAGTGAGCTATGTGATACAGGTACTAAAATTTGAACTGAGGTCCTTTGTAAAACCAGCAGGTATTGTTTACTTCTGCATCAGATCTTTGTTCCCAGACTCTTCAGATACTTGTTTGTATGTGTTTTCATAAATTTCTACAATAATTTTCCATAAGATATTTGAATGGTGTTTTTGTTATCTTTGGCCTGTTTGTCCTCTAATCAGTTTTCATATTCCCTTCCCAATTTAACCCTTCCCATTTCATTAATTTCCGTTATGAATTTCTAGCTATGAAAGCAGAGCAGTTGAGATAGGAAGCCTAAGACCTTCAGCAATTCAAGAAAGAAAAAGTTCCAACACAGAGTGGGGCAGGAGACAGGAAATCTCACCAAGAGGTAAGTAACAGCTAGTAGATCCTGGAAGAGGATAGTTAGCCTTTTTAAGAGTGTATTCCCTAGTAGGTTCAATATCTTCCAGCGAAGGGGACATATTCAAGGCTATTTATGTGTAGCACAAACTGTTCTTGATTGGATTTAAAATTAAGACATACTTAAGTGGGTAGTGAAATGGGGCTACATCTGGGAGGAAAGAGGGCAGGAGTGAATAGGATCAAAATACATTGTAATAACATGTCAAAGTTAAAGATAAGAGGAAACTCACAAGGGTTTACATGAATTATTCAAAAATATCAAACAGAACTTTAAAATTAGTTTGAGTTCAACCACTATGGTGAATGTGCCAGTTTTTCTTATACTGAGTCCTGCTAATTAACATTTGAAAAGGAGCAATTTCTCACCAGTTTTGTAAAGTTTATTTCAAGTTGCAGTTTCAGGGGCAGGTACAGTAATGTGAAAGTTGCAAAACTTGATTCACATCCATCTTTTCTCATGATTGAGCAAATAAATGCCATATCAAGAGTTTCTCAAATAACAATGACAGGTTTTATATAGTCCAGATTTAAAGGACAACTAAAGTAAAATGCATGTAGGTGTGTATCCCATCTGTAGGCCCAGAAGTTAATTTATACTAACTTAAATAAATTTGGTCTTTAATAAGCGAGTAGTATTCCATTGTCTAAATGTACGACAATTTCTGTATCCATTCCTCTGTTGAGGGAGATCGAGTTTGATTTCAGATTCTGGTTATTATGAATAAAGCTTCTATGAATATAGTTGAGCAAATGTCCTTGTTGTATGATGGATCATCTTTTAAGCATATGTCCTGGAGTGGCATAGCTGGGTTCTTGGGGTAGCCCTATTCCCAGTTTTCTGAAAAAGTGCCAGACACTTTTTTTAATTTTTTTTCTTATTAGTTACATTTTATTAACTCTGCATCCCAGCTGTATCCTGCCCCTCATACCCTCCCAATCCCACCCTCTTTCCCTCCTCTCCACCCTGCCCCTTTCCAAGTCCACTGATGGGGGGGACCTCCTCCCCATTCATCTGACCCTGTTTTATCAGGTCTGCAAAGTCCTCCTCTGTGGCCTAATAGGACTGCTCCTCCCTTGGGGGATGGGGAGGTCAAAGAGCCAGCCACTGAGTTCCTGTTAGAAATAGTCCTTGTTCCCCTTACTATGGGAAACCAATTGGTTACTGAGCTACCACAGGCTACATCTGAGCGGAGGTTCTAGGTTATATCTATACATGGTCCTTGGTAAGATGATCAATCCTCATTTAGAAAAACAGATGGGATGTGCATTGAACAAATGACAGGAGTCTACCACAGAAGGCATCTGAAAGACTCTACTTAGCAGTGTTTCAAAGCAGACACTATGACTCATAACCAAACCTTCAGCAGAGTACAGGGAATCTAATGAAAGAAGGGGAGTTAGTCTGATGGGGAAAGAATAGGAGCTCCACAAGGACCAAATATATCTGGGCACACGGGTCTTTTCTGAGACTGACATTCAGCCAGACAGGTTTCCAAAGTGGTTGTACATGTTTACATTCCCACCAGCAGTGGAGGAGGGTTCCCCTTTCTCCACAACCTCTCCAGCATGTGTTGTCACTTGAGTTTTTAATCTTAACCATTCTGATGGGTTTAAGTTGGAATCCCAGGGTCATTTTGATTTTCATTTCCCTGATGACTAAGGACATTGAGCATTTCTTTTTGTGTTTCTCTGCCATTCAGTATTTCTCTGTTGAGAAGTCTCTGTTTAGTTTGGAACCCTATTTTTAATTGGATTATTTGGTGTTTAATTTCTTGAGTTCTTTATACATTCTGGATATTAGCCCTCTGTGGTATGTAGGATTGGTAAAGATATTTTACCAGTCTTCAGGCTGTCCTTTTGTTGTTTTTGTTGTTATTGCTTTGTAGTTATTGTCGTTGACCATGTCTTTTGCTTTACAGAAGCTTTTCAGTTTCATGAAATTTGCAGGCAAATGGATGGTAAGATCATCCGGATTGAGGCATCCCAGAAGCAGAGAGACATCCATGGTATATACTCACTTATAAGTGGATAATAGCCAAATAATATAGGATAAACCTACTAAAATCTACAGACCTAAAGACGCTAAACAACGTGGAGAACTCTAGCAAAGATGCTTGATTATCATTCAGAAAGAAAAATAGTATACACAACAGAAGTGGTAGAAGAGAGAGAATATGATGAGAGCCTACCACAGATCACCTCTAAATGATTCAGCAGGGGATTGAAGCAGGCAGATTCAGAGAGTAACAGTCAAACTTTGGACAGAGAATAGTGTGCCATATGGAAGAAGAGGGCTGCAGCACCTGTAGGGGACAGGAGCACTACAAGGAGACCAACAAAGTTAAAAAGCTGGGCCCAGCGGGGCCTACAGATACTGATTCATCAACCAAAGTCTATGCATAGAGAGGACATAGACCCCTTGTTGAGATGTAGCCCATAGACAGCTCAATCTCCATGTGGGTTCCCTAGTAAAGGGTGAATAGACACTCTCTGACATGAACTTGGTTGTCTACATTTTGATCACTTCTCCTTTGTTGGGCTACCTAGACAGCCCACAGAGGAAGAAGATTCAGACAGTCCTGATGGAACCTGATAGGCTAGGATCAGACAGTAGGGTAAAAGGATTTCTCTTTAACACTGGAAAGAGGGATAGGAGAGGAAGAGGGAGACAGGGGTGGGACATGGATGAGATGAGGGACAGGGTACAACTAGGATACAAAATGAATAATTTATGAAAAAATAAAATAATACCAAAAATAATTGGATCACAAAATTGTATTTCAAAATTTTGAATAAATTATAAATAAAGAAAAAAACATATATGAACCATACAAATAAGTTAAATGAAAATAAAATAAGTGACCAAAAATAACGGTCTAGTTATAATTTCACTATTAATGAAAGATATTTCAATACCAAAATGCTTTGTAATTCTCATTAGTAATTTGATTGATGAAAATTCAGCTTTGCCTGTTTACTTTTAATATCCATGCCTCCATTCATAATTGCTGTGCAAAGCAGCTCAAACTTTAGCTCTGTTGTTGTACCTGTGTTCATTCTGCATCTAAGATACTGGAGGCAAATGTCCAACATGTTCCTGGTCTATGTGCTGATATTGGTGGTGTGACGTGTATATGAATTTAGACATATCTGAACATTAAAATTAAACACCAATGAAAACTGTTGATTTAAGCTCAGCTCCTTGAAGGCTTGTTTGAAGTTTCAATACTAGCTGCCTGATCCTATTGTGTAAATCATCTTGATTAATATCTTTCGACTTCAGAGATTAAAGTTTATTATGATGCTTCAGATTAAGCTTTGGTATAAGCCCTTCTATTTGCTGAATTTATGTACTTATGTTGTTGGTAAAAGAATTTATCAGGTTTCAATTAGACATGAAAAGCATGTAACACTGAAATAAATGATGCCATTGATTATGTAAGTACACTGTTCCATAAATACTAATGACAGTGTATGTTATTAAATCAATAGTGTATCTTGAGCTTGTCCAAGGTGAGAGGAGAGGAACTGGTATATTGTTTTGAGCTTACCTGTTTTTCACTACTTTATGAGCTATTAATTTTGGAAATATATGTATCACATGAAATTTAGTGCAATAAAACATGGAAATTTGCTTATTTAATCTAATTAAAAATTTAAGCCACTGTGTGAATTTAAAAGAGCTTAATTTTATTATTTTAAATTATGAGTATGGGTATGGTATGTGTCTGTGTTTGTGTACACATGACTGCAGTGCTCACCGAGATCCAAGGTTTTGGTTTCCCTGTAGTAGTTGTTATAGGGCCTGCTGATTGGGAGTATCCTACTACGGGAACTGAACTCAGCTGGTTCCTCAGTATAATTCCTGGTGGTATAAAGGAAAAATACAGTTCAAAGAACTACTAAATTCAAGTGTATATTTGGTCAGGCGTAATTAATACAATCAAAAGACCTACTTCATTAGTTTTAAAGACAGAGTAATGGAAAGTAAAGTATTTATAGGTAGATGATACAATTATTGAAGGAAAAATTCCATCTTGTAAGAAAGAAGTGGTGTCAGGATTAGGGTAAATATATATATATATATATATATATATATATATATATATATAGATAGATAGATAGATAGATAGATAGATGTTACACTTAAAATAAAATATGTAAATTTTACGGTATAGGTACAAAGAGAGTGAAAGGATAGGGAGGGAGATCATCCAGATCTGTTGGTACTTATAAGGCCTAAAAATAACCTGGTTATTCTACAAAGCAAGGAGACATAATCAGGGACAAAGGAAAACTGCTTGGGTACTTGGAAGTATGAAAATAGCATGGATATGCTGTGTGTGGCTTACTTAGTGGTATTAGTGAGGTATACACGAAAGGAGAGTAGAAGCAATTAAGGGACTATGATTCAGTTTCTCCGGTCGGTATAATTGGTTCATTACAAGACTTGCTATAATAGTTCTAGGGTATTTCTCATGATAATGATTAAATGTAATCTTTATCTTCATCAAATGTGTGCTCTGGGGAAGTACATTTTCCCTTACTTTCATAACTTATGGTATTGTATTAATCTCACATAAATCAAGGTGATTGATAATTTTATAAATCAAACAAACAAGTGTACCATATCCCCAAATTAATTCATTTACAAAAAAGATTTCAAGGACTGAAAAGACGGTTCAACCAATAAGAATGCTGTCTGTTCATGACATGAGCTTGGTTCCTAGACCCTATTTCAGGTGTCTCACAATTACCTCTATCTTCAGCTCAAAGAAATTCTGTTTCTCTTTTAGCTCTCGGGGGATCAATTAATAAGTCACACACAACACACACATACACGTATTTTACCTGTTTACTGTTGACTATATGTACATGTGATTAGGGAAAATCACTTAGGGTTAGAAAACTAATCAGGGAACTAATACCTGGAGAAAACTGATTGTTCTTCTCAATTAGAGATTGGTAGCCTGTAGCTCTTCGTGTACAGCTGGGACTTGTGAAATTTCCCAGGCTACACTGGCATACCAACTGTTATTTTTGTTATTGTTTTTGTTGTTATACAAGTCTTGTTTAGGCAACTATGTTATTGAGATGTCATGTGGGTAGTATCACCTTGTCGTGAATAGAAAACACAATTTCCAAGATATGTAGTTGTCCTTTGGTTATGATGACCTTATTAGCCTACTTAAGTGATTGTTCCTGACCCTTCCATGTGGGAATTGTATATATATGTATGTACAATGTATATATACATATATACATATGTATATATATGTATATGTATATATATATATGTATATGTATATATATGTATATGTATATATATATATATATATATATATATATATATATATATATGTATATATATATCAGTTCTTACTGGGCATGTCATAGTCACGTATTATTTTTCATTTTGACCAGTTACGCAGTTTTGTAAGGGTTATATACTTTTTTCTGAAAATGTCTCTTGCTTTCTAAGATACTAAGCATTCACTAAATGTGGACTCCAAATTAATAGCATTCTTTGACATTATTTAACACAATACTTATCCTGCTACCTTACTGTGTACGGACTGTCTAACTTGCTGTAAGAGAACAATGTCAATGACCATATTATATGTTGTATATTTCAATTAATCAGCTTTACAACCTAAGCTAAATGCATGGTGTGGTAGCTAGTTCTGACATTTTGATACAAAACAGTCATTGAAGTGGAGGGATCCTTAGTTGATATAATACTCCAAAAGATTAAAAATCAGGCTTGAGGCATTCCTGTAGTACATTTGGTTAGCTAGTAATAGATGTGGGAGGGTCCATTATCGATGGAGCCAACCTAGGGTGGTAGCACGAAGTTGTATTAGAAATCAGGCTGAGCAAGCCATAAAAACAGGGCCAGAAAACAGGATTCCTTCCTGCCATCCGCACTAGCTCCTGCTTCCAAGTTTCTGACTGAGTTCTCGGCCTGACTTTCTTCTCTGATGGACTGTGTTGTGGAAGTCTAAGCTAAATAAACCCTTTCTCCCCTTGTTGCATTTGGTCATGGTGTTGACGTAAAATAATGTATGTGGAAAACTGTGTTGTTGAGATTATTTGCAGAAAGCAGCCAACGTATTAGAAGCAGAATTAAATAAAACAAATATCTACCATGAATATTGGTAGTAATGTGTGCATACAGGAAGGTAACAGCCTTTTGCAGACTTAAGTGCTAGTCTCAGTTTTAGTGAGTAAATTAACTTTTTCTCTTGTAAAACTACATTAATGATTTCTGTAAAGGATCCCTCATTTCTCTAAATAGCATGTTTTCTATGCTGTTGAGTTAATAAAGAAAAAAGACTGTATTAGGGAGGAGTACAGAGAAGATACAGACAAAGGTACAAAAGACACATGTAACTGCGACAGACGATTTGACATACATAACAAGCAGTACAGACAGGCCAATGACCACAGACTACAGTCAGAGGGAAAATACAGGATGAGAAATGTAGAATTCAAGTTTTGTCTCCTCTCTCTCCTCATTCTTGTTCAAACTAAAACAAAAGGAACTGTTATGTTTTTTATTATTTAATTACTTACTAACATTCACACTACAAAAGGAAGCTTCTTTGGTGAGTGGTGAAATCTATACTTAATGGTAGTTATTTACAATTCAATTTGAAATTTTATTGGTTTAGGAAAATGGCAACCATGTGTTATCTAGTAGTTGACATTGATTTAATATTAGCATTAATATTAATACCAATATTCAGTTGCTGAGTGCGGTTATGTCCAATTAGATAGCTGTTAATTAGACCCAGTTAAAAGCGTCACTATTTCATGTGTTGCCATGATGGTGGTCATTGTGGTTTATAGGCATCACAGCTAGATATTAGTCCTATTGATTCCTCTCGTTCCTTCACAGTTGTACAACTCCTTTAGATACTATGAGAGGCAGTCCTCAAGAAGGAAGCTTCCAGGTGAGTTCCAGTTTAATTACACTAAGTCCTATATCCTACATGGTTGTATCTCCAGTAACAGAGACTTACTTTCAAATTCTGGGAGGCAACCCAGAGTGATGTCAGTAGTCTGTGTTATTTTGATAGCCTTTTACTTCCGTAATAAACATATAAAGGTAGGTTTGCCTTGCCTGACCGTGAGGATTGTTAGAAATTCAGTGGCTCTGTGGGGTGAGGGAGCATTATCAGCAGAGAGGTATAGTTTCAATACATATCTATCTATATCTAGTGTATGTGCTTACATACATTTCCATGTTTGTAATGTGCATATATGTAAATGATATGTAATATGTACTATGACTATAGGTTTGAGTAAGCTTATAAGATAATGTTTTCTTTTTTATCATGCTTAGTGTTATTTATGTTTCATTCTCACTCTGTATGACTTTCCTTTCCTGTTAAAATCCACCCTTCGTTTTCTGCTTCTCCTTTAATATCTGTGCCCTATTTATCAGTCTCTAGATATAAAAATAGATCACATTTGCAATTCTGAAATGCATTTCATTTGCAGTATAGAGTAATGTACCTGTTATTACTAATTTAGATTCTAACATTTTGCCATGAGTTATGTGATTATATATGTTTATGTGTCTGTTCATGCATTTTTGTATGTGTGGAAGCTTGTGCATCTATGTGTTTTTATTTATGTAAGCCTATGTGTTTGTAGGTATGTCTGTCTGTGTTCCTCCTTTTACCAGTTTAGCACAGTTACATAAAACTAAGCTGGCAAGTAGACTAATCTTGTAGGAGTAGAATGTGGTACATGAGAGATATGATGGGGCATTTTTAATGTCATGTGGGCACAGGACAAAATAGAATCAAAAATATTCCATAGTGGTAGACACATTAGTCACATTTTGCTTTTTAAAGCGAGAAAAATGTTTAAATAACATAAGAAGAATCTCAAATCTGAGGTAGCTGGTAAGATTACTAGTTCAGTGTTAGCATAGATGATTATATGTATATATTCTTGATGTTTTCTAAGCCAGAAAATTAACTTTAGATTAAGCAGTACCTTCAGACTAATTTAAATGATTTTCTAAAACTGTATAATACATTGCTTTGTTTGTAACAAGAAACAGTACAATTTAAAATCATACTGAATTTTCCAAAGCTACTGCCATTATATGCATAAACTAGACAGATATAACTAGACAACATTATTGTGAACAATTTAAAATACACGCTTCAGAGCCCAAAATGAGACATTGGTTTCCAGCAAAATGAGATGACAATGCTTCATAATAAGAAGATGAGAACACACTTTTAAGAGAACCTACACTTACAGCACAAATTGTGTCTCACTGATGAAAGAAAAGCATTTAGGATCTGGGGAGATGGCTCTGCAGTTCAAACGACCTGCTGCTTTTTCAGAGGACTAAAGTTTGTTTTCAGCACCATGTCAGCATGTTCACAGCCATCTTTAACTTCAGCTCCAAGGGATCTGAAGATTTCTGTGCACCCTTGTAGGCAATGACACACACATAGATGTGCAACTTGAAACAAAAGCACACATATGAATGAAAATAAAATAAAAATATAAGAAAACGGGTGTCGGGCCTGGTGAGAATGCAGATACTTAGGAAGCATAAGTGCTAAAATTGTTCAAGGCTATTTTTTGCATTATTTTTAATTAATTAATTTTTTTTTAATAATTACAGTTTACTCACTTTGTATCTTAGCTGTATCCCACTCTCTCTTTCCCTCTCAATCTAACTGGCCAGCCCTCCCTCATTTTCTCCATGCCTCTCCCCAAGTCCACTGATGGGGGAGGACCTTCTCCCCTTCCCTCCGACCCTAGTCTATCAGGTCTCATCAGGACTGTCTGCATGTCTTCCTCTGTGACCTGGTAAGGCTGTTCCCTCCTCAGGAGAATGTGATCACTGAGTCATTTCAGAGACAGTCCCTGTTCCCATTACTAGAGAACCCAGGTGGAGACTGAACTGCCATGGGTTACATCTGTGCAGGGGTTTTAGGTTATCTCTATGCATGGTCATTGTTTGGAGTATCAGTCTCAGAAAAGACTCCCTCCAAGTCTTTCTATCACCCCAATCATTCATAAGATTCCCTGCACTTTGCCCAAAGTTTGATTATAATCTCAGCTTCTGCTTTGATACCCTGCTGGGTAGAGTCTTTCAGAGGCCCTCTGTGGTAAGCTCCTGTCCTTTTTCCTGTTTTCTCCTTCTTCCGATGTCAGTCCAGTTTGCCTTTCTGAGTGAGGATTGATCATCTTATTCAGGGTCCCCCTTGCTTAGCTTCTTTAGGTATACAGATTTTAGAATATTTATACTATATTATATGTCTAATAGCCACTTATAAGTGAGTATATATCACATATGTCTTTCTGCTTCTAGGATACCACACTCGGGATGAACTTTTCAAGTTCACACCATTTGCTTGCAAATTTCATGATTTCCTTGTTTTTAATTTAAACGCCTACAATAATTTAACCTCCTACAATAAGCTTTCAGTGTTATTTCTCTTCATACAATATTCTTATTAGAAAATAGAAGTGGATGCCAGTTCATGATTTTAATACTAGCTAAAAGTTCTTTCAAAACCAGGTGTGGTAGAGCATGCCTTTATTCCCAGCACTTGGGAAAGCAGAGGCAGGCAGATCTCTGTGAGTTGGAGGCCAGCCTGGTCTGCAAAGGGAGTGTAGGGCAACCAGGGCTATACAGAAACTCTATTTTGAAAAACAAAACAAAAATTCTTTCATATTTCTGTTAATTTTCTAACTTTCCTAGTGCTCTATGATATTAATTTAAGAGTATGTTTTGTTACTTTTTTTCTTATAATTTAGAGGAATTTGTTACTAGGCACTTTTTTTCAAAAATACATATCCAGTTAAATAATCATTTCCTTCTTGCATTATATGACTAATGAAATGTTGTACATGGAGTTTATACACTGTGTTGTAAACTGAATTTTTTAAAGAAATGTGTGTGTGAAAGCTGAGTGTGGTGATGCCATCTATAGTCCCAGATAACTTGGGATCCTGAAGTGGAAGAATCACTTGAGTTCAGGAGTTCAAGGCCAGCCTTGGCAATATAATTTGATTCTATTTCAAAAAATGAAAAAAAAAAAAAAAAAAACTAAGATTCTAGATAACCAGCTTTGCAAAGATTTCTGATGCTGGCATTGCTGATGAAGGACTCGTTCTATAAGTAGTACGACTATTTTTTTTTTTTAAGTACAACTGCTACCAGATGATTCTTCTGTTTTTTAGTAAGAAAAAGTATACACAACACAAAACTATAGAACACTAATTAGGAGCATATTTGACAAAGGTGATTACTGTCTGAAAGTTCTTGTGACTATCAAGAAACCTAGAGCAAACCTTATGACTTTTACATGAAGAACAGTTAGGTATGATGATAAGTTAAATAGGTTATTCAAAATCTCCATACATTTTCTTTTTTATTCACATCAAATAATGTTAAAGAATGAAAAACAAAGTTTTGGTTATTTGTAAGCCTTTATTTCCTAATTTCATTTGATCAGAGTAATTTTCCAGGAGACATTTGAGTTGTTCAGAAATACACACTGATGGGTCCAGTCTAAAGATGCAGAGATTCAGTTTTCAAGTGAGGCTGATTTAGGGGGTGTTGTCATTGAACCTAATCAGTTCTGAAGTTGTTGGTAGGTTGATCTTCTCTCATTTGTCAGCTAACAGGAAGAGCTGTCATAGGCCCATTTAAAGGGATGTGAAACTCTATTTTTATAAAGCTGAGATTAAAAGTGGCCACTTGTAAAATGCCCTATCGTGGTTGTTTCTAAAATTGTATTTTCATGTTGAAAGTGATTTTGTATATTTTCAGGCCAAATTATAACTACTGTGTTGAATTGTTAATGTGCAGAAATAGTACTTTTTATTTAAAATTATTAATAGTGAATACCTATACTGTGCCTAGCCTTGTGCTGACTGTCAGCATTTCAACATTTCTTTTTTATGAGCACAGTGTTCTGCAAAGTCAATACGATCTTATAAGGTGCAAATAAAAACTGCTGGCAGGTATAATAGAATTTCCTATCATAATTTACAAATGATCTTTGCAAATAGTGGAGAGAGGCATTGAGTTAAGCTAAATTAAATGCTTTCTTTTCCATCTTTATTATACAACTAAATGTCATTCACATTTAAAATAATCTCAATATATGTTTTTTTCAGAACTAAAATGTGATGTTATACAAAGCTATAGATTGAGGATATTTTTTTTAAATCTCATCTATGGCATTGTGTAAAAAATGAGGAATTTAATTTAAAAAAGACATTAATTTAAGATTTTCCACCAAATTTAGTATCTTAACCAAAGCCTGAAATTTTCTATCCTGTTAGATAAGAACTTTTACTGACATTGGATATTTGTTTCAGTAATTCTAAACTTTAATAGTAATCATGATATTCTAACTACATTTGATTTCTGAGTAACTTAAATTTATGAAAATTAATAGCGATGAAAAATGCTTTTTATTGTCATAGTTACTTGAATATCTTATTACTTTACTTTTCTTGCTTTAATAGTAGTGCTATGTTTCTTTTGTATTTGTATATTTATATGTGGCTTTTATATGTACATTTTTCTAGTGTTTATGAAATGTGCTTTGAAATAAATGTTAAAATTTAAATGGTTTAACACTCTGCCTCAGGTTTGGTTATGTATCTTAGTATCTGCTTTGATACACTGCTAGATAGAGTCTTTCAGAGGCCCTCTCTAGTAGGCTCCTGTCCTGTTGCTTGTTTTCTCCTATGTCCAATGCACCTCTCATTTGTCTTTCTAAGTAAGGACTGATCATCTTACCCCGGGTCCTCTTTCTTGTTTCTCTTCTTTAGGTGTATAGATTTCATTATGTTTATCATATCTCATAGGACTATATGAGTGAGTATATACCATGTGTGTCTTTCTCCTTCTGGGATACCTCACTCAGAATGATCTTTTCTAGATCCCACCATTAAGAGGGAGTTAGTATGACATGGAAAGGATAGGAACTCCACAAGGACCAGATATATCTGGGCACAGGGGTCTTTTCTCAGACTGACACTCCACCAAGAACCATGTATGGAGATAACCTAGAACCTTAGTTGGATGAAGCCCATGGTAGCTCAGTAACCATAGTTTCCCATAGTAAGGTGAACAGGGACTATTTCTGACAGAAACTCAATGGCAGGCTCTTTGACTTCCCCACCCCCCAAGGGAGGAGCAGTCCTGTTAGGCCACAGAGGAGGACTTTGCAGCCAGGCCTGAAGATACCTGATAAAACAGGGTCAGATCAAAGGGGAGGAGGTCCTCCCCAATCAATGGACTTCGAAAGGGGCAGGGAGGAGATGAGGGAGGGAGGGAGGGTTTGGGAAGGAATGAGGGAGCAGGATACAGCTGAGATATAGAGTTAATAAAATGTAACTTATAATAAAAAATAAAATAAAATTTAAAAAAATAAAATGGTTTAACACAAAAAAATTAAGAACACTATTTCCATATATTTCTCTAGTATAAGCAGTTTTTAAAAATACTAATTTCAGCATATAGATGGTAAGTATAATTATCTTTTCAATCAAAACTAATAAGATTGTAATTTTCCTGTAGAAGGTTCTAATCATCTAACCATGTTTCATTTATTATTATTATTATTATTACTACTACAAGCAGTGTGTATGTGTGTGTGTGTGTGTGTGTGTGTGTGTATGTGTGTGGTGTATGTTGGATACATGCATGCAAATGTAGGAAGCTACAGGCCATTGTAGGATGCTGCTTTATATTACTCTCCACCTATTTTTTCTTTTATTTCTTATTTATTTATGAATTTATTCATTACAATTTATTCACTTTGTATACCAGCTGCAGCCCCCTCTTGTCTCCTCTCAGTCCTACCCACCTCTTCTTCCCCTATACCCTTTCTCCAGTCCCCTGGTATGGGAGGACCTTCTCCCTTTCTGGGCCCAGTTTTTTTTTTTTTTTTTTTTTTGGCTCATTCTCTTGTTGGAGTTCCTGTCCCTTTCAGCTCTTTCTATCTCTTTCTTATTTCATAAGAATACTGGCACTCTGCCCAAAGTTTGGCTATAAGTCTCAGTATCTGCTTCAATACTCTGGTGGGTAGAGGTCCTCTATGGAAGGCTCCTGTCAGTGAATCTAGAGCTTATGATTTTAGCAAATTCCTTTCCCCTATCCCTCGGCACTGATGTCATAGACACACTGCAATATCAAGTAATGTTATGTGGGTGCCAGATATCTAAAATGAAATGTTTGTGCTTGTATCTGAAGTTACTTTACCCACCAACTCATGTCCCCAGCACCCATCATGATAATAATCACAAAATACTTATGACTGGCTACCTTGAAATAACACTACATATAATGACTGTGTTGGGGGAATGGTTATTGGGTACTAATTATACCTAACTATAAAATTCATTTTGTACAAAAAAAAATTCATTGGAAATTCTCAATTCAACAGTTTCATAGGTCATTAATATGTCTTGTCATTCATCATAGCCTTGCACTAATCTTGGAGTTACTGGACCATTTTAAAAAAATTCTGGCTTGGGATTTCTTTATAGTGGTAATGACACTGCTTTATGTTTTATAAAGAACACTATATGAGAAAGTCATCTAATGGCTTGTCCATATCTGAATTAGTAAATACTGGGCTAACAGGTAGAAAGAGATGGTAATAGAAGACACAGGATCAAAAACTATAATGATGAATTCACGCAGCTGGTAAAGATGTAGTATAGGAACAACAGAGAGGAAGATAAAAGATGAAGAATTTGGAGTAAAATCTTTTAGGGCCAGAATAATGTAGAAAACAGGAAAAGCAAACATAATGACAAGTTTAGGTCTACCATGGAGTAATTTGGGATCACTGAGGTGCAGGACCTTGTATTTGCACTGTTGGGTTTTGATCTTACCTTTGTTAAGTATTTCCTTTCCATGCCCCATTTCTCCCAGTTGGATCTTGTGCAATTAAGTGTTGGCATTATGAAATTTGCTCTTTTATTTCACAAAGTTTAAAATTAACAGATTTTTTTTTTTTTTTGTCTTAGAAGAGATTTTTGAGATCAGCCCTCTATCTGATGTAGATCTGTCTGGTGAAGATCTTTTCCCAATCTGTAGACTCTCGTTTTGTTCTACTGACAGTGTCATTTGACTTACAAAAGTGTCTCAGTTTCATGAGGTCCCATTTATTGATCATTGATCTTAGAGCCTGTGCCCTTGGTTCTAGTCAGGAAGTTGTGTCCTGTGCCAATGAGTTCAACATTCTTTCCTATTTTTTTTTTTTTCTAACATGTTTAGTGTGTCTGGTTTTGTGTCCGGGTAGTGTGTCTGTGTTGAGTCTTTGATCCACTTAGACTTTAGTTTTGTTCAGGGTAATAAATATGGATCTATTTTCATTTTTCTACATGTAGACATCCAGTTAGACCAGCACCATTTGTTGAAGATGGTTTATTTTTTCCATTGTATAATTTTGTCTTCTTTGTAAAAAATCACTTGCCGATAGGAATGTGGGTTTATTTCTGGGTCTTCATTGTCCGTTTCTATTATATCAGTGGCATGCAGTTTTTATTACTATTGCTCTGTAGTATAGCTTAAGATCAGTAATGCTGATACCACCAGAAATTCTTTTACTGTATAGAAATTGTTTTGAGTATCTTGGGTCTTTTATTTTTCAATATAAAGTTAATTTTGCTCTTTCTAGGTCTGTAAAGAATTTTGTTGGATTTTGATAGAAATTGCATTGGATCTGTAGATAGCTTTTGGCAGGATGGCCATTTTTACTGTGTCAATCCTATGGACCCATGAGCATGAGAGATCTTTCCATCTTCTAAAATATTCTGTAGGACTAGTGGAAGGAGGGGAACAACAAGACACTGACAAAACCTGAGAACTAAAAATTACCCTGCCTTAAAGATGGAGCTGGTTTCCGCCTTCCACCTTCCCGATGGTGAGTGCTCTCTGTCACGAACAATTCCACATTTGGCTAAGACTGAGGATCTGGCTTGCTTCCATGTATGTGGACCTATCTGCATTGCCCACGTGGCACGCCTGGGTTGGCTACCCAGAGGCTATTTAAGCTGTGGGCTGGCTTTCCCCCGGGTCCGAGGATTGTTCAAGGTTCCTGAATAAACTGCATTGAAAAAAAAAAAAATTACCCTGCCTACAAGAAGTGTAGGAACAAAAAGGGAACAAAGATTGAGGGAAAGTCGTACCAATAATTGGCCCAACCTGAGACCCATCCCTCAGTAGAGAGCCAGCCCCTGATACTAATAACGGTACTCTGCTATGCTCGCAGATAGGAGCCTGACTTGACTGTCTAGGAGGCTTCCATCATCAGCGGGTTGGGACAAATGTTGGGACTTGCACTCAAGCATTGGGTATACCTCCTAGGATTCTGCGGAAATGTTGGAAGGAAGATGGAAGGACCCGGAGAGGATAGGAACCTCACAAGAAGACCAACAGAGACAACTAAGTCAGTCCCATGGGATCCTTCAAAGACTGAAAAATCCACTAAGGAGCATGTATGATCTGGACTTAGACCCCTGCACATAGGTGGCCAATGGGTGCCTGGCAAGTGGAAGGGGATGTTTCTAATATGGACTCTGCTGCCTGCTTTTGAATCACTTCCCCTGGCAGGGCTTCCTTGCCTCTCATCAGAGGATGAGGGTATGCTCAATTCTGATGTGACTTTGATTTGCTGAGGAGGATTGATATGGAGGTGGGGGCTCCCTTTTTCAGGGGGAAAGGGAAAGGGAAAAGGGGAAGGAGGGAGGGGAAACTAGAAGAAGAGGAGGGAGGTGACACCCTTGGGATCTACAATAAATTTTAAGAGAAAATAAAAATATATTCAAAGGAGAAGAGGTTTTGTACTTGGCAATTTTAAACAGTCTTGACACTGTTAGAGACAGTGGGAATTTTAAAGATGGATAAGTACATTTTGTTTTATAACATGGCAATGGATCTAAACAGGTCAGAATGTGAAATGCAGTGGTTTGGACAAGAAAATGTTCCCTATTGTATCAGGCATTTGTACAATTAGTTCACCCAGTGGTGGTGCTCTTTGGGGAAGTATACATTGGCACAGCCTTGCTGGAGGAATTATATCAATGTGAACTGCTTTTGAGATTAAAAAGTGTCACATATTTTAGCTTAAACTTCAATTTTATGCCTGTAGTTCAAGATGTGAGCTTCTCTTTTTACTGTGCTCCTAAATTACTGACATACTGTATGACATACTGCCATGCAATTATGACTGCATTAGAAAAGTAGCTAATACGTCCATAGAGGTATTTCTGAAGTGTGTTCATGCAGCACTGGAAATTATTGAATGTAATGAAATCAAGGAATATGACAACATGGCCCATGTAATATATTTTATGTGATTAATTTCACAAACCAAGAAAAGTGAACAGCAATATTTTTTTAAACAAAACTGAATGAACTGTGCTAGGAAAAGTAACTCTCAAAACCATGAGACTTCATTATGGCTTTATCAAAGGTCATAAAAGATGCAGTATGATGCAACAAAGAAAAATACACATGGGACAGAGAATTGAGACTCCTATCCTGCAGTGATGCAGAGTCCTCAGAGGAAAATACATTTTTAGCAAAGGAAATGCTTTCTGGCTTGTTCAGTAAGTATGAATGCTAATATTTATTGTCGGCTTAACAGGGTAATTATCACAGAGAGAGGACAAACCTCCATGAATCTCTGTGGGGAAGCTTTTGGATCTGTATCATTGCAGTATACGGATCCTTACTAATGGGGCCAGTACCTTCGCAATAGCTGGGACCCTTGACTGAACAAAAAGGAGAAAGTTAATGAGCGAGCACCAGAATTCATCTCTCTCTGTTCCTGATTGCTGCAGTAATGTGACCAGGTGTCTTCAATTTCTACCATGATGTGTATACCAGAACACACAGTGCACCTGTGGGGTAGGCTTCATGAATGTATGTTTTGGAAGGTAGTAAAACATGATACCTAACCAGCGAAATGTGAATCTTAACTACTGTTAAATAATGTTAGGCATTGTAGAGGAGTTTTAAAGATGCCATTGAGTGACAGTTATATTCATGTGATTCTGAATATAATATTATTATTTTGATATAACTAAACTTAAACAATAACCGAATATGTGTTTTCCTTTTATATTTGTGATTATTAAATGATTACATTATTTCTTTCTTATTCTTCTCTCAAACCTTCTCTTTCAAATTCCATGTTGTATTTTTAAAAATAATTGTTACATGCATACATATGTGTATGTACACACATATATATTACCATATCTGTATCTATATATCATGCCTGGGATATACATAATTTTACTTTAAAGTATGGTCCCAGCGTTGGCCATTTGGGAAGGGATAACTTATCGACAAGTTCTTCCATAGAACAGATTGCCTCTTTTTCAGCACTCTTTAGTTTACTGTAACTCTTTGTTTATGATTGAGGCCACTTGGGCTGAAGATTCTCAATTCACTTCTTTCTCTCTTAGACAGAATCTCCTGAACTTCCATTTTCTATAGCAAGATATTTCCTCTATTTATTTTGTGATAAATAAAAATAATTTCTTTCTTTCAAATTACCTTTTGTTTCTTTTCTAGGATATTTCTTTTTTATTTTAATAGTTTTTATTTTTTATTAATTACAGGTCATTTACTTTGTATCCTAGCAGTAGTCTCTCCCTCATTTCTTCACAATCACACTCTCCCTCCCTCATCTCCTCCCTGCCCCTATCCAAGTCCACTGATAGTGGAGGTCCTCCTCCCCTTCCATCTGACCCTAGCTTATCAGGTCTCATCAGGACTGGCTGCAATGTCCTCCTCTGTGGCCTAGTAAGGCTGCTCCTCCCTGGGGGGGGGATTGTCAAAGGATATTTTTATTTAAGTTAAATGACCCTTCTAATACTTTTCTCTCTTTGTGAAGTCTTTAGGATCTTCTAGCAAAATATACATTGAATCCTATCCTTTTCATCAGGATGTCTCCCTCTATGATGTAACTTTCATATCTCTCAGTGTGAAGTAGAAACTTGTAGAAAGTTTCTTATGCCCTCTCATTTAAAATTGATACATGTGAAGGGGTATGGTGGCTTCTGCCTTTAATCCCAGCACTCAGGAGGCAGGGTAGGCAGATCTCTGTGAGTTCGAGGTCAGCTTGGTTTGCAAAGCACTTTCAGAGGGAGCACTCTCTTACATGGAGAAACCCTGTCTTGAGAAACAAACAAACAAAAAATTGATGCATGTGTTTAAATTAACAATGAGGTCATAGTGTTGTAATTAGTACTCTCACCCTATATTGTAGAGGAACCTCAAAAATGCAGGGCCCTATGTTCTTCCCTCTCAGGCTTAGACTATAAACGACACTGTGATGGTTCAGTGAAGACTTTTGTAGGAGACAGCAGCAGAGAGCTTTCCCTACAAGTCAGCTGGGAAAGGAGAGTAATGTTGATTAATATACCTTCTCAAAAGGAGGAGACAAATATTTTCATAAAAAAATAAAGAGAGAAAAAAGGAGACAATAAAGAACTGAAAAAGAGGAAAACTTGTTTGAAGCATCATACCTTCATGTTCTAATCTTCATGTTGACTCATCCCATCCCGCCTTCCTTCTTCAAATGATTCTGTGGTCTGAGAACAGAGCTTCTATTTTACATTTTTTCTGCTGTACCAGAACTTTATTTTCATTTAATATCCTAGTGTTTCCTACTCCCTCTAATTCTCTTCTCATCTCTAAAGGAGATTTTTATACTCTGACTAAGAGAGTCATTAGATACAAAAGAAACTTCCAAGCTTGAGTATATCATTCTTTGCATTTGAAACAGATTCTTTTTTTCCTGACAGAATAATTTTATATATTCCCAGGAAAGTAAGATGCTTCCTGGGTAAGATATCTAAGTAAGATTGGGAATGAGTTGGTAACTTAAAGAATGAATCCAAAGATAACAAAAATATCACTATGTACCGCAAAATTATTGAACTCTTCGTATTGGAGAATCTGTGAACTTATAAAATAAAATAAAGTATGTACCATGGCAGTATATGATAGCACATACCTTCAACTTGAGTACTCTGGAGATTACATGGAGAGCAGTTGTTTATCCGCGATTGTGAGGCCAGCCTAGTCTACGTGGTATATAATATATGTACAACAAGACAAAGTTGATGACCTTTTTGATGGGAAAATCTATAGGCAATATCTTAAATCAAAATGTTCTAAACTCTAAAACATGAAGGAAACCATAGACAATAAATAATCAAAAATTAAATAAAAACTAGGAAATTTCTTAAAAATAACATTCAGAGAAACTTTGGCCAAGTGTTGTCAATATTTGCCTCATCTTCGAAACAGTGAAGAAGGGAGGAGTGTGTGATAGCTCCTATGCTCCACCTAGAAATTTCTGGAACACTGCTTTAACATGGGCTGTAGATCAATAACATTAATATAATTTCTAACTTTTTATTAACGCCTATGTAGGTATAATAAGCCAACAAATGTCAAGAGAGAGAAGCGGTTTAAATGATAATTAGGATGTAGCTAAAATTAATGCATTTTAATTCTGTCCTTTGTGTTAACTGGATGGTATATGTTTTGATTTCTTTATTTCTAGGGTTTATGATGCCATTGCAATAGAACTTAAAGTTAGAAAGTAGTTATTAATGCACTTTGTACAGTGTAAGAATTCAGTTCTCTATGGATTACTTGTGTTTTGGACTTCCTTTTAGATGTCTGTGTACAGAACATGCTTGAATAGAAAATGGAATTGACGATTAAAGGTAACCTACCCCTTTGGAGTTATCTCAGAATGTTAGAAAGAAAGTCCTCTCTCTTTCCACTCTCTAAAACATTGCCTACATCCTGGATAATTACCCAGATTATGTGTCCTACTTTTCTATTAGAAAATTGCATATATTGTAGGTGTGTGAGTACCAACAGGTGTTCTTCAAAAAAAGATGATCCTATACTCATGAGCTCTAATGAAATGTCAAAATCCCCTAAAAATAAGGGTATTTAGTTTACTAGTGACAAATTCTCATGCCATCTTGTAAAATTTTGTCTACTGAGACACACTCTGAATCATTATACTCTCGCTGTTGTTTATAGCATAAATAATAAACTTTTTGCTTTAGCTAGTGTGCATCATTCATACATAAATTCTCTTATCCTCTAACTAGGTTAATATTCTACCATCATGGAGGGAAACATTTCTGGTCTATCCATGCAAGTCAAATGATGGTTTTGGCAGGAATGTTGAGACCTTAGTCTAGAAATTATATAATTGTGGAAAAATAAATTTCTTTTTCTTTTTATTTATTCTTTTCTCATACAATACATCCCAACTGCCTCCTCTCATCTCTATACTCCCCACTGTTTCTCACTCACCTCCTCTCTCCCCCAGATTCACTCCTCCTCTGTTTCTCTTCAGAAAGGAGCAGGCTGCCTACTGAAATCAACCAAACACATTGTAACAAGATGCAACTAAACCCTCATATCAAGGCTGGATGAAACCAGTAGGAAGAATATGGTCCCAGATGCATGCAAAAGAGTCAGAGACACAGTCATTCCCACTGTTAGGAGTCCCACGAAAACATCAAGCTAAGCAACCACAACATATTTTCTGAGGATCTAGCACAGACCCATGCAGGCTTCATGATTGCTGCTTCAATCTCTGTGAGCCCTGCTTCGTTGATTATACGTTCTCGTAATAGCCTTTATGCTCCTGCCTCCTACTACCCTTCCTCCTCCTCTTCTGCTGGGTTTCTGAAGCTCTGCTTAATGTTTGGCTGTGGATTTCTGCATCTGCTTGGAGCAGCTGCTCAATGAATCCTCACTGATGACAATTGATCTAGTCACAGATCTATGAGTATATCAGAATACCATTAGGAATCCTTTCATTAACTTGTTTTTCTTTCTTTTTCTTTTTTATTCTTTATTCTGCTATGTTACCTTCTATCCTGGGTCTCTGTGCCATCCAGGGTCCAGTTCCTGACCAATCAAGCAGTATTTGGCATGGGCTTTCTTCTTACTGCATAGGTCTTAAGTTAAACCAGGTATAGATTGGCCACTCTCATAAGTGCATGCTTTTAATCCCAGCCCTCAGGAGGCAGAAGCAGGTGGATCTCTGAGTTTGAAGCCAGCCTGGTCTACAGAGTGAGCTTCAGAAAAGTCAGAGCTACACAGAGAAACCCTGTCTCAAAAAAGAGTATTTCTTTCTTAAATTTCTCCCAAAAGGGTACAATTGAAGATGATTACACTTGTAATCTAAAATTGCTAAATTTAGAGAAATAGAATAAAATGTGATTTCCAGAGGAATGAAAAAAGTTGATTGGAAAGATGTTGCTCAAAGTGGGAAAAATCATTACACAAGAGAAGTAATTTTAAAAGGCGTATTATTTTGCAAGAATTTTCCTAGGAGACATAAATAGCCATTTTGTTTTTCACCCATGAATGGTAGTGGCACTATCAGATAAAAAAAAAAAAAAAAAAAAAAGTGATCCCATCCAACTCCACTTTGGTGAACAAATATGTTTATTGGCTTACTTACAGGAATCTGGCCTACCCAATCAGACCTTTACCACTATGAACTATCATTCATTGTGTAGATGATTTCTGGCAACTGTGTCATCAAAGACTTGTAAAATTGTCTGTTTTTTTTTTTATTTCAGGCACCCTCAGAGAAGGAAAGTGGCCTAAGAAGATATCATGTAGCTTTCATAAGGCTCTTGAATCTTGTTAGACTCACTTGTTCTCGCAGCCTCTTAAGTCTCTTGAGGTTGCCTCATTCTTTCTTGAAAAGTCAGTAGTCTTGATCTGAGAGTATCATGAAGGTGAAACATGCTGTCATGTTTTAAGACAGTGAATGAACTAAAAGTGAGTAGTTCTTATTCTTTTTATACTGACCTTATATAGAAAAAAGAAAAAGAAAAAGGATAGACATGATGGATATTGGAAGTAGTAGAAGACAAGGAACAGGACAGGAGCCTTCCACAAAGGACCTTTGAAAGACTCTACCCACCATAGTATAGAAGGAGATACTGAGACTCATAGCCAAACTTTGGTCAGAGAAACAGGATACTTATGTAAGAAGAGGGAAATAGAAAGACCTGGAGGGCACAGGAACTCCATGAGACCAACAGAGCCAAAATACCTGGGCCCAAAGGGGGCCTGCGGAGACTGATACTCTAAGGACCATGCATGGAGAGGACCTAACCACTCCCCAAACCCCCGTTCAAAGGAAGCCGATTGGCTGCTCAGTTTCCAAGGGGGTTCTCTAATAAGGGATAAAGGGGCTGTCTCTGACATGAACTCAGTGGCAGGCTGTTTGATCAGCTGTCCCTGGTGGGGAGGGTACAACATTGCCAGGCAACAGAGGAAGACAATGCAGCCAGTCCTGATAAAACCTGCTAGGCTAGGGTCAAAGGGAAGGGGAGGAGGACCTCCCCTGTCAGTAGACTAGGGGAGGAGCATAGGTGGAGAAGAGGGAGGGAGGGAAGGAGGGCGGGATTGGGACGAGATGAGGGAGGGTCCCACAGCAGGGATACACATTGAATAAATTGTAATAAATAACAAATATTTGTTTTTAAAAAGTACCTGAGCTAATGTAGGCATAAATTTTATATCTACCATCCCATCTCTATCTACCTTTCTTTCAATATGGCAAGTATACTTTGGACACAATCACCTGGATTCCTGATACTAAGATTATTATGGACACCATTGTGGTAGTTAAAGTAGTAGACACAGTGAGAAAATCTTTCCATTCTAAGATTAGAAGTGGGAGCCAGATTTATTCATCTACTCACTCTGTGATGAACTGTTAAAGGATTGATGAATTCTTCCAATAGAAGTTTGTATGTTGACGTCTTTCTAGGCTATTAAACTTACCTATACCTACTAGATATCCCGTTTAGACAGAAGTCTTTTGAGAGGAAAAAACAAAACAAAACAAAACAAAACACCTTAAAGCCAAAGACACAAATCTGGGCCAAGGCGGCCTGCCAAAACTGGTGCACCAACTATGCACTGAGAGGATCTAGGGCCCCCACTCGATGTAGCACATAGGCAGATCATTCTCCATGTAAGTCACCTAGTAAGGGACCAGGGGCTGACCAAGACATGAACTCTGTTACCTGTTTTTCTTTCCCTGCACCCCCACCCCCACAAAAGGCAATCTTGCTTGACCACAGAGGAAAAGGATACAGGCAGCCTTGAAAAGACGTCATAGTCTGGGGTCAGTTGATAAGGGCAGAGGGCTCTCTCTTACTGAGGATTAAAGGCTGGGATAGGGGGAAGAAGTAGAGAGGCTGTACCCAAGAGGAGACAGGAGAGGGGTGCCATGAGAGGGATGTAAAATAAATAATTAAAAGTAAAAAGAAAATTTATTCAACTTTGGTTCAAGCCTGAAAGTTAAGAGTTCTATTACTAGTACTATGATACACTACCAGTAAGGGGGCACTTCATATATTTCAATCAGCATTTACACACCTGGCATTGCATTCTTTGGGAATTAAGAGAATTTTAAATTTTTGACAAAGTGAGTTTTGTTCATGAGTTTGTGTTTATTTGTAAGAAGAATTGTTGAAACTGTCTGCATCACCATCTTGCTATAGAAGATCCTCAAAGTCATACATTTTCTTGATTGTTATTAATTAGAATATGTAGTTTAGTTGTGTTAAAGAAGATAAATTCGTGATAACAAGCAAGATAATCGCCATTTTGCAGAGTTACTAGAAGTCGTTTTTGTTGCATTTCTTTAAAGAATTATCACATATTAGCATTAATTAATATTTTGAGATTAATTAATTAATCTTTTTTAAATTTATTTTTCTTTCAATTATAGTTAATAACTAATAAGTACATATTGTAACTTTTGATATTACACCATCTAAATCTGCTGTAAATGGTGTGTCTTATATTTGTCGTGGATGTTAAAGTAGATGTCAGTAAAATGAACCAAAGTGTTTTAGTAATAGCAGGATTAGGAAATGCATCTTTCATGTATCCACTCCCTTCTTTTATGACCACAAAATTCATTACTGGAGCTTAAATGTGTTTTTATGTTAAATGAAGGTTATTTAAAGTATAAGAAACCAAATTTAAATCATGTTTCTAGTATCTCTATCATTAAGATTACCTGCTTATGAAATGAACAAAAGATGGAAGAATGCAAAAGAGAGGCTTTCATACCCTATAGAGTTGACAGTAAGTAGGTTTTCTACACGTTTGGGGAGATTGCAAGTTTTCACAGAGTAAAAAGGACAACATTAACCACCTACCTTCATACTTGTATTCCTTTTACCCTATTTGTCTTTTTTTTTTAAACTTTATGCCTGTCCAAACCAAATGAAGAAAAATAATTAGAAAATTGGGGAACAAAGATAAAGACCAACCACAGTCCAGATAATAGGACAATCAAGTGCCCCTGGCAAAGGGAAACATGAATTAGAATGAGATTAGAATATTAAATTGGCCTTCAAACTAAAAGTTTCATTAAAATTCCCTTTATATATATGAAGGTGTAAAAAAATCTCTGAATATAATATATTGTTTCACATCGTGTGATAAATAGTTTGACATGAAAATAAAATATCCTTGAAAAAAAGTTTGTTTACCTTTTCATTACATTTCCACACAAGTAAGGAATCTTCCTGCCATTTTTAGCCTGATGATTTCCAAAACATGGTCTGCAGCATCATCCGGGCATCATTTCACAGCTTGTATGAAACCCAGAGTCTCGGATTCCAAACAAGACACACACAATCTGAAACTTTAGTAAGGTAACCTGGGTTAATACAAGCTTTTCAATTTTTAGCATATTTTGTTAATATAACATCACTATATATATATATATATATATATATATATAGCATAGAAATTATTTAAATTGTCTGTAAATATTTAAATTATTTTAAAATAAAATAATTTATATTTTTACATTATTAGTAATTATTTGATGGAACCTGTTAACAAAATAACCTTTGTTGAAATTCCTTTAGATTACTACGAGAGATATTAAAAATTATAAACATAAATGTCTATTTGGTTCAATAACTTTTTAACAGTTCTTATCTGACCCATGTTGACCTAATAAACTATTTCCTTGCTTTTAATGCTGTCTAACTATATAAAACTTATCTTAGTGAAATTACTAAATTTAGTTTAATTCTTAAGAATGCATGTCTATTCTTAACTGATATCAATTTTTTGAACTTTGTTGGTTGTCTGTATAACTATCCAAAAGCATTTTTTTTTAAATTAAAACCACAAGAATTTATATTCACTCTAACATCAATACACTTAAATATTTGTATGTAACAAAACTTCTAGGAGTATTTAGCTAATATCTGTCTTGACTTAAGGCACATTCAAAGAGATGGAACCCTTACTTGACACTGATTGAGTAGTCAAGAACCTGAGACTAGATAGTCAAGGGACCTAACCTAAAGCCAAATACTGCTGCTCTAAAAGCAAAACAACAACAGCAATGAGCCAAATAAAAACAAAGAAGAAAAGGAACAAAAAAAAATGGAGCAATAAATAATCCCTAATGATATTCTGCTATACTGATAGATCAGGGCCTTATTCAGCCATCTTCAGAGAAGTTTCTTCCTACTGCACGTGGGAACAAATGCAGAGATCAAGCCGAAAATGAGAGACCTTAGGACACTCAGCTCTAAACTATATCTCTTCATCAAATCCTCTCTTCAGTGCTTAAGGAACCCTGCAGAAGAGGAGGCAGAAAGAATGAAAGAGACACAGGGGATGGAGGAAAACAAGAAAGTAATGACCTCTAAATCAACATGAGCAAAGCTAAGAACTCACTGAGAATGAGGCAACATGCACAAGGCCTGCCTGGGCATGAACCAGGTCCTCTACCTATGTATTATGGTGTCTGGTTTTGAATTTTCACCGGATTTCCGAGTGTGTGAAAGCAAAAGCTCTCTGGATCTTGTACTTTCTCTTGGACTCTTTTCCTTCTGTTTATTTGTTTTTTCCAATTCCAATGTGTTAGTTTTTTTATCTTATTATATTTTATTTTATTATTATCCCTTAGAAGCATGCTATTTTTTTCTCCTAGTGTGAAACAAAAAGGGAGGGTTTGTTTGTTTGTTTGTTTATGGGAGAAGAGGTGAGGAGGAAGTGGGAGGAATAGAAGGAGAAGAGGCCATAATCAGAATACATAATGTGAGAAATTTTTTTCAATACAAAATATTTGTAGAAAATACATAAAAAGTTGTTTTCTTCTACATGCTGAAGCCAGTTTATATTTTTGTAAAGAAATGCACAAGCCCATGCTATTTCTAATTAAATTGTAGCCTGATTCAACTTACTCTAGAGCTCAATTAAGGGTGCATAAAAATGCACTTGCTCTGTTAGAAAAGCAAACGATTGTGTTTAAGTGCTAAAAAAAAATATGAAAACACTTCTCAAAATATTAAGCATTGTTACACTGTATTTTTGAGAGATATCATAGGAAAAATAAACTAATTTAAAGTTGAACACTTAGAGGACACAAATGAATTTCTACCCAAAATATATATTCTGCACAAGAAATACTGACCCCTTGCCAATACCTACAATTTTACTGCATGTTCTTTTGCATATAGAATTTGATATAACTTTTGCACTTTTAACATAGATTTTTAAATAGATATAACATCACTGTATTTTTATATAGCTGAATAATGCCACCCAATATTCATAACTGCTAAAAATACAGCGTTTGTAATTCAAACAGAGGGATGCTAAGAACGTGAGATGTCTGAAGTTTGGGGAATTTTGCCAGCTGAGGACAGCAACAAGTAGTTCCTTTTAACAGCCCAAACAAGCATGCCTTTGATGGAGGAACACTCTCTCAGTCCCCCAGCTCTCTCTCTCTCCCTGCAACATCCCATACAGTACATTTGCATTGACTTCATCAGCTTCAGACTGTTCCATCATGCATTTTAGCATGCAGTTTTTAGTCTTTCATCAACAGCCAGGTTAGGATACAATCACCGTATACCAAAGTATTAAACATGGAAGAGTGTGAAAGAATATTCTAACAAAACAGTACTCTCAAAACTTCTTTTTGGATATGAATTTGCTGGGTCATCTGGGGCTTTTGTTTTTAATCTTTTATTTCTGTGAAGCAACGTTGGAGTCTAATAAGAAAATGCTTGAATATAGATCTCAGCTTGGCTATTAGAGAAGGAAAAATTTACAGAAGGAAGAATTCGATCTCCCTAGCATTAACACAGGCTTCTGAAGGCAGGAAGATGCCTTTGATTTAGCTTTTTGAAGCACTCCATACTGTTTCCCACAATGGTTGTAAGTTATTCCAACAGTGTGCAGTGACTATATTGGACACATCCTAGGCAGAATGCTTTCTCCTATTCTTTTTTTTTTTTTCTCCTTTTGGTAACAGCTATCATTATTACTTTGGTCTTGCTGCATTATGATATTTAGAGTGTGTTTTTTATTCCATTTCCCTGATGATTATCGATGTTAATGAGTTTTATTTATTTATTTATTTGTTGTCCACTCATTTTTCTTCTCATAAATGTTATTTTTTTTCTCACCAGCATTTTTTAGAAAAAGATGATTGTTGGCATTATTGGCTATCAGGTTTTTTTAAGCCTCACATAAAGCTGAATATTAACCCCTTAGACATAATATTCTTTTCTTATATTTTATGCAAACATTATTGCATTCTGAAGCTTACATATTCATTTGGAAAACTGTTTTATGTATAAGCCTCTTGTTTGATATAACTTCATCTTTCTTTTATGTTCCTATATTCCCAGGCTTTTGGGATCAACTGCAAATCATGTTGGCCATTTCTCTGTCCTAAGGCATCTCTCCTTATAATATTATGAATTTCTTGAGATGTAAATTAGTCACTTTTAATCACTATAATAAACTTCCCTAGAAATAACAATTAGAAGGAGGAAATCTTCATGTGGGTACCTGAACACATAAGTTTCATACCTGAGATTGTTGGCTCCATCAGCCTTTGGCCTAACATAAGGGATAGTCATTATGGTGGATTGGCAGAGTTAAGAATGCAGGCATAACTCACAGTGTCCAAAAAACAGAAACAGGAAGGCTAGGATTCAGAATGAGTGGGTGTGTTCAGGAAGCTGGATTCCTCAGAATAGAAAGGTCTCACAACAGCTCATTAGCCGGAAGCTGAGTTGTTAACACAAGATCTTTTGTAACATAATTTCATATCAAACTATAGTTTTGTACCCAGTGAGATATAGGTACGTCATTAAATTTATCTCCAACTCGGTTTGAAATACTCCCTGAATGATTTTCTGAAAACACTGCTACTTTTTAAATCATCCTCTTTAAATCATTATTTATTATTCGGTTGGTTGCTTGGCTGTTCTGATCTTTTAGTAAAGATTTCCCCATACTATGCAGGCTTCTCAGTGATTCTTTGCATATCTCAGCCTCTTGAGTATTGGGAGTGTTGATACTCCACCATTAACTTCTTATCGTCTTAGTTGAAAAATCATGTAATTATAGTTTTGGGTGTACTACTTAAAGGTACTCTTTGTCCATGTGGATGTGTTTCTATTTTCAGACCATTACAATGGCATCATTTGATTACTACAGCAGTGTAGTACATCTCAAAGTCAGATACTATCCAGAAATCCTTGCTTTCACCCCTCTCCCCCATTGGCACAATTCTGTTTTGGAAAGGCAGGGCTATTGTGGTTCTCTGGAGATTACAGCAGTAGTTGACCATTTTGTTAAGAATGCCAGAAATTAATATAATAGTGAGTTATATTACAGAAGTTTTCCTCTAAACTCTTTTAGAAACCATCCATCTTTCATCTAATTGTTTTTAAAATGTTATCCCAGTTTTAAATACACAATTGTTATATTTCAAATTGGTTTGCTTTTTCTTTTCTTATTTTGTATAAATAGGAGATAATAGATTATAAATAGCCATATGTTATTAACCAGTACAGAAAGGTCAAAAGTTTATGTTTTCATGTAGTTAAATGTTTAAATTGCATTTTATACTGAAAGCTACTGTTAACATCAGTTTTTGTGGCTGTGGTGGTAAGGGTAGACCATTGTACTAACTACCTTGGTAACACTAAGAACACAATACCTGAGCAGAACAATTTAGGACAAAAATATTTTTTTGAGATAATGATTTCACAGGATTGTTTCCATGTTCCTTTAGTGCTATGGGCTTGAGCAGGATAACATGGAGGTAGAAAATGTGCTGCAGGGCGCAACTAAACCTGGACTGAATTCTGTATTGCACAGCCTGTTAATTATATGATCTCAAAAGCTTTGCCCAAAATATGAGCAGTGAAAATGCTTTTAGAACTTTATATTCTGTATGTCAAGAAAGAAGTTATGTGTGTAAGCATCTGTGTTTGTATGTGTGAGCTTAAGGAATTTCTGCTGTCATCTTCATGTTAACCATTTTTAAATACAGCATGTACTATCTTGTAATGTCAGAGTCATGAGAAATATAGAACAAATAATTTTCTGATTATAATAAGAAGAAAGTATATTAAAAATACAAAACATTATTGATGTCATTCACCTGTAAATTTTCTGAAGAGATAGGATTAAGCTAGCAAAGGAAAACATTAATGAGTATGTTAATATAGAAACCATTAGCTAATTTATCATTTTAGCTACACTGCTAAACAAATCAGAGTATCTTCAAGGGTTTTAACTATTTAGTTAAATATGGCTTTAAACTAAATTCTTCTTCTGCCTGTATTGAAAATAGACTACAGATGATTATATTTCCATAGAATTCACAACATAAGCTTCCTTCGGTTTGAAATAAGACTGTGAGGTTGCCAAGTATAAAGTTTATAACTGCTGTTATTTTGGAATATAAAGAGTTATGAAAATCCAAATGTTTTACAAAGTTAAAAAGTATTTTTTTGCTCACTTATAACTCAAAAATCACTAAAATCATTCTGCTAAACATGCCAAGGACTGTTTCTTGCCATATGCCAGCACTATCTTATTAAATCACTGTGATTCACGTGCACATTGTCACACACAAGAGCATGGGATGCCAAAGATTGAAAATAGACTCTACTTATCTCACAGAAGCTAGAATTGTGACCATGACCTCATTTGAAGAAGTCACAACTCGTGTCTAGAGGTATTTTTTTATCCCAGTGTTAGTAGTTTTGTTCATGTATTTTTCCATACATTTCCTATATTCTCCATATGTGTTTCACCGTGGCCTGACACTGAGCACTGACGCTGACACCATCAAAGTATATCATTTAATTGTCAGGGGATTTTCATTTACTGTAATACTTTCCTTCATCTATGAGTGAACAATATGAAACAATTATGCTACTGAATGCAATTCAAGGTATGTCAGGTATGTGTTAGCTATAATGTAATGATACATTTGATATCTATTACCAATAACTACTATTAATTGTATGTATAACAACTTAGGACTTTTATCAATATTCTGAGTTTTAGACATTACTGAAATATATCAGTTTATTCTTTTTTGGGGGGATAATTAACAGTTTAAAAGTCTGATTTGGGTCCTGCATACCCTAAGTGTCACATTTTCTATGCTTGAATAATCACTATCTATGTTTATGAAATCTTAGAGAATAGTCTAAGCCCTTTCCATGAGAAGGATTGTATATTTTTCACTTATGCTGTGAACCAAGAATGGAATTTCTAATTTGACCAGCCTAAATTATTTAAAGCTACGGAGTCCTTGCCAGAGAATGATTTTTAAACTTCTCCAGCATTTCTCTTCTGTTAAAAAGCTATCTGTTCATGGAAGAAGGCAGTAGCAAGGAATTACTGTGTCTTTCTAAGCTGTACATACTGTTTTACGTTCTGACCCAGATCCTTACGATATGTAATTCTTATTTCAACCCCTTTTCAGTTCAGCATTTCCTCTTAATATGAACTATGCTTCCAATTCATCCCATGACTTCTGGATTCTTTCACTGGTGTAATTTGAAACATGTACTCTATTTTAAAATTTCTTTCACTTCACATAGTCAACCTATGATACACACTGACTTATTTATATCTGCTTTTCTATTCTGAAGATATTCAAAGATTGGATTCTTTGTGATTCTATTACCAAAGAAACTCAGTATATATTGTATATATTGTTAAATGACAAATATATTTTCACTCCTCAGAAATGCTGAAACATATACAGTTTAATAGTACAGTTGCCACATACTCCTGTTCTAATGACATTAACTGTCACCTGTTAATTTGTCATCTGTTCTGGCTGGATGAAAAACAAATTATACATATGTACATATATACAAAATTTCCATATGGAAGGAAAGGACCCCCACATATGCTCTTTTGTCTAGCTGTAGAGGCTTAGAAAGGACTAAGATTTATGTGTAAGAAAACAGAACAGTGGTTGTTGGATCCTTTGATTGTGATGTTGGCTGTGGTAGTTTGTTTCTGTGCTTGGATACTTTTGTTTTGCTGTAGAAATATTTCACCTTACACACATCAGAAATGACTAAGATCAAAAACTCAAGTGACAATACATAATGGAGAAAATGTGGAGAAAGGGGAACCCTCCTCCACTGCTGGTGGGAATATGAATTTGTACAACCACTTTGGATATCAATCTGCTGCTTTCTCAGAAAATTAGGAATAGCACTTCCTCAAGATCTAACTTTACCAGCCCTAAGCATATATCTAACATATATATATATATATATATATATATATATATATATATATATGTGTGTGTGTGTGTGTGTGTGTGTTCAAGTATACGACAAGGGCATTTGCTCAACCATGTTTGTATCAGCTTTATTTCTTTATTTACAATAGCCAGAAGCTGGAAACAACCCAGAAGCCCCTCAGTTGAGGATTGTGGTATATCTACAGAATGAAATATTACTCAGCAATAAAAAACAAGGAAATCATGAAATTTGCAGGTAAATGGTGGGAACTGGAAAAGATCATCTTGATTGAGGTATCCCAGAAGCAGAAAGACACACAGGGTATATACTCACTCCTAAGTGGATATTAGACATATAATGTAGGATAAACATACTAAAATCTGTACACCTAAATAAACTAATCAAGAAGGAGGACTCTGCTAAGATGTTCAATCCCCATTCAGAAAGGCAAAGAGGATGGACAGCAGAAGAGGGAGAAAACAGGGAACAGGACAGGAGCCTACCACAGAGGGCCTCTGAAAGGCTCTACCCTGAAGGGTATTAAAGCAGATGCTAAGACTTTTATAGGCAAACTTTGGGCAGAGAGCAGGGAATCTTATGAAAGAAGTGGGAAATAGGAAGACCTGGAGATGACAGGAGCTCCAGAAGGAGAGCAATAGAACCAAAAAATCTGGGCACAGGGGTCTTTCCTGAGACTCATACTCCAACCAAGGACCATTCATAGAGATTACCTAGAACTTGCACAGATGTAGTCCATGACAATTCAGTGTCCAAGTGGGTTCCATAGCAATGGGAACAGGGGCTGTCTCTGACATGAAATGATTGGCCTGCTCTCTTTTTTTTTTTTTTGTAAGACATTTTTTTAATTCTTTATTAATTACACTTTATTCACTTTGTATCCCCCCCCGTGGTTCCCTCCCTCCTCCTTTCCCAATCCCTCCCTTCTTCCACCCTCTGCATGCATGTTCCTCCCCAAGTCCACTGATAGGGGAGATCTTCTTTTCCTTCCTTCTGATCCTAGTCAATTAGGTCTCATCAGGAGTTGCTGCATTGTCTTCTTCTGTGGCCTGGTAATGCTGCTTTCCTCTCAGGTGGAAGTAATTAAAGTGGCCACAGAGGAAGAAAATGCAGCCACTCCTGATGAGACCTGATAGACTAGGTCAGAAGGAAGTAGAGGAAGACCTTTCCTATTGGTGGACTGGGGGAGGGGTATGGGTGGAGAAGGGGGAGGGAGGGAGGATTTGGGAGGGAAGGAGGGAGGGAGCTACATGGGGGATACAAAGTGAATAAATTGCAATTAATAAAAATAAAAATAAAAATTATTATTATTATTTATTCATTTAGTATCCCAGCTATAACCCCATCCCTCATATCCTCCTGTTCCCACCATCCAACACTCTTCCCCTCTATGCCCCTCCCCTATTCCACTGATAGGGGAGATCCTCCTCCCCTACTATCTGTCCACAGCCTATCAGGTAACATCAGGACTGTCTGTATCCTCTTTCTTTGTGGTCTAGTAAGGCCATCTCATCAGGGGGAGGTGATCAAAGAGCAGAATATGCATTTATAAGTGAGTATATATCATGTTTCTTTCTGCTTCTGGCTTACCTCTCTCAGGATGGTATTTACTAGTTCCATCAATTTGCCTGATAATTTCATGATTTCCTTTTTTAATAACTTAGCAGTATTCTATTGTGTAAATGTACCACAATTTCTGCATCCATTCCTCGGTTGATGGACTATTACAAATAAAGCTGCTATGACAACCTTGAGAAAATGTCCTTGTTGAACGGTAGTATATCTTTCAGGTATATGTTGAAGAAACAAAGAGAGGGTGATCAGCCTTGCTTTGTCTCTGATTTCAGTGGCATTGATTTAAGTTTTTCTACATTTGTTTTGATGTTGGCTATAGGCTTGCAATATATTGCCTTTACTATGTTTATATATATATGCCTTTGTATCCTGGATCTCTCCAACACTTTAAACAAGGATGTTGGATTTTGTCAAATGCTTTTTCTGCATCTAAGGAGATGATTATGTGGGTTTTTTTCCTTTCAGTTTGTTTATATGGTGAATCACATTGATGGATATCCGAATATGTTGAACCACCCCTGCAAGCCTAAGATGAAGCCTACTTGGTCATGGTAGATGATGTCTTTGATGTGTTCTTGGATTCACTTTGCGAGTAATTTATTGTGTCTATTTGCATCAATGTTCATAAGCGAAATTAGTCTGAAGCTCTCTTTCTTTGTTGGGTCTTTGTGTGGGTTAGGTATCAACGTGACTGTGGCTTTAAAGAATGAGTTTGGTGATGTTTCTTCTGTTTCTATTTTGTAGAATAGTTTGAAGAGTGTTGGAATCAGCTCTTCTCTGAAGGTCTGGTAGAATTCTCTGCTGAAACTATCTGATCCTGGGATTTTTTTGGGATGGGGGACTGTTGATGACAGCTTGTATTTCCTTAGGAGATAGTGGAATATTTAATTTATTTACCTGCACTTGATTCAGCTTTGGTTAATTGATTCTACCAAGAAAATTGTCCATTTCATTTACATTTCAAATTTTATGGTGTATAGGCTTTTGAAGAAGGACATAATGATTTTTTGGATTTCCTCAGTGTCTGTTGTTATGCCCCCTTTCCATTTCTGATTTTGTTGATTTGGATACTATCACTTTGCTGTTTAGTTAGGTTGACTAAAGTTTGTCTGTCTTGTTGATTTTCTCAATGAACCATCTCTTGGTTTCATTGATTCTTTGAATTTTTTTACATTGTTTCTAATTTATTTATTTCCTCTCTGAGTTTGATTATTTCCAGCCTTCTACTCCTCTTAGTTATGTCTCCTTCATTTTTTTTTCTAGTGTTTTCAGGTGTGCCTTTTAACAGATGTCTAGAATTTCTTCATGAAGGTATTTAATGTTAGGAATTTTCCTCTTAGCACTGCTTTCATTGTGTCCCATAAGTTTGGGTAAGTTGTGTCTTCATTTTCATTGATTTCTACAAAATTTTTAATTTCTTTCTATATTTTTCCCCTGGGTCAGATAAGAAATGGGTAGTTGTGTAGAGTTATTTAGTGTCATGTGTATGCTGACTTTTTGTTATTGTTGAGGTCTAGTTTTAGACCATGGTGATATGATATCATACAAGGGATTATTTCAACATTCTCATATCTGTTGATGCTTGCTTTGTTCCCAGCTATATGTTCAATTTTGAGAAGGTTCTGTGAGTTGCTGAGAAGGTATATTCTTGTTTGGGTGAAAAGTCCTGTAGACATCTATTAGGTCCATTTGATTTAGGACCCTTGTAAGTGTCATTATTTCTCTGTTTAGCTTTTGTCTCAATAATCTGTCCCTTCATGAGTGTTGGGTGTTAAAGTCTCCCATTATTAAGATGTTGGGATCAATGTGTTATTTAAGCTTTAAAAGTTTATTTTACAAATGCAGAAGCCCTTCTTTTTTATGCATAGGTGTTTAGGACTTTGATGACATCCAGGTGGATTTTTCCTTTGATGAGAGTGAAGTGTCCCACCTCATCTCTTTTCATTAATTTTGGTTGAAAAACTTGGTTTTTTTGTTATATATATATATCAGGGTGACTACTTCAGCTTGATTTTTCGGTCCTTTTGCTTGGAAAAACTTTTCCTAGCCCTTTACTCTGAGGTAGTGTCTATCTTTGTTGCAGAGGTATGTTTCTTGAATGCAGTAGATGTTGACTCCTGTTTCAGCAACCATTCTGTTAGTTTGTCTTTTTTTATTAGACAGTTGAGTCCATTGATGTTGATAGATAATAGTAACCAATGATTTCTAGCTCCCTTTATTATGGTGGTGACTGTGTTTGTGTGCTTATTTTTCTTTTTTCTTTTTCTTTTTTCTTTTTTTTTTCTTTTCTTTTCTTTTTTTTTTTTTTTGGTTGTTTTCTTGGGTGTAATTGGTCTCACTGGGTTGGAATTTTTGTTCTAGATTATCTGTAGGGATGGGTTGCTGTGTAAATGGTGTTTATATTTAGTGATGTCACGGAATATTTTGTTTTCTCCATCTATGTTGATTGAAAGTTTTGCTGGGTGTAATAGTCTGGGTTGGCATCTGCGGTTTCTTAGTGTCTGCATGATATTCATTCTTGCATAATTATAGATTTAAGATCATTTTCTCATGTTTCATTTGCATGACAATATCCGTTGTTTATTGGAGAGTCTGGTTAAGCCATGATGTCCTGGTATTTGTTACCTGTATTCTTAAACCTGCCTCTAGCCATCTGGTTTTCTGTAGCCTTTACTTATTGTTGCTGGAATCTCTACTGCAGACTGTGTCCACCTGTCTCTGGAGTCTGAATTAGTCTCTTCCAGATTCACAGTCTCTGTTGGCTCTCTGTTTGTGACCTAGGTATTTCAGGTAGCTGGGGCATAGGCAGATATATCTCTGAGTCTAGAGCTTCTCTAGTGCCCCACTGAATTTGTTGACATGGTGGAAATTAGGACTTGGGTTCTGTGCCTAGCTCAGTTCTGTTATGTTCACCTCTGTGCTGTACTGGCTGATTCTGACCAGGGTGAGCCAGGCGGCCAGGGAGCAGGCAGAATTGAGCTGTGCCACCCCAACAGAACCAGAAGTTATCTCTTCCACAGGATGGTGAGTGTGTGTGTCACTAGCTTCTGGGACTAGGATGGTGTCCACAGAATAGTGACAGTGTGTTTGCCCAAGTTTAGGACCTGAATGTCAGTAAAGGAAGGTAGGAAGGTAATCACTCCATAGGCAGTAAGAGTGAGCATACAACATCTGAGCCACCATTAGCTGGTACCAGGAAAGTATCCACAGAAGGTGGGCTTGGGCTGGTGGCCTCAGGCTGAGGTAGTACATGGTGGGTGCCCCAAAATTTTTCCTGATATTAGCTTGGTACCCTGAAGATGGACCTTCATGTACCCCCTTCCCACCTGAGAAACACAGATGTCAGGGTTTTGGAGTCTACATTATGATATGCAGGACACCGTGCTCTCTCTGTAGAGCTGCTGTTCAGACACTCTGTGCGATTGGTGCTTCCATCTTGGATCTCTTCAGGTTGTTTTTATTGTAGCCAATTTTATTATAGACTAATTAAATACCAAGTGTCTATATTTTGTAGTTTTTTTCAAGCATAAAATAAATCTTCGGCCTTCTACTTGAGAGGCCACTCAGTAATTGAATAAGGTTATATTACAGTTATCTTTTTAAAGTGCATTTTTAAATCCCTCTCATTATGTGTTGTTTATCCTTCAATTAATGTTGTTTTCACTATCCTAGTTATATGGGCAGGTAAGATGGGTCAGCAATTAAAAGAGCCTTTTCCTTGCATATGAAATGGGTCTAGTTCTGTTGCTCTCCTTGTGGCACTCCTGTCCCTCCCAACTCTTTCTATCTCCTACTCCTTTCATAAGATTTCCTGTACTCTGCCCAATATTTTGTTATGTGCCTCAGCATCTATTTCAATACCCTGCTTGGTAGAGTCTTTCAGAGGCTCTCTGTGGTAGGCTCTTGTCCTGTTCCTTGTTTTCTCCTTCTTCTGATGTCAGTCCAGTTTGCCATTCTGAGTGAGGATTGGTCATTTTACCTAGGGTCTTCCTTCTTGTTTAGTTTCCTTAGGTCTACAGATTTTAGTATCTTTATCCTATATGATAGATCTAGTATCCACTTATAAGTGAGTATATACCATGTGTGTCTTTCTGCTTCTGGGATACCTCACTTGGGATGATCTTTTCTATGTCCCATCATTTGCCTGTAAATTTCATGATTTCCTTGTTTATAATTGTTGAGTATTATTCCATTATATAAATGTACCACAATTTCCATATCCTACTGTTCCATGAGCATGGGAGGTCTTTCCATCTTCTTATATCTTCTTCAATTTCTTTCTTCAGAGACGTGAAGTTTTTTTCAAACAGGTTTTTCACTTGCTTAGTTAGAGTCACACCAACATACTTCATGTTATAGTGGCTATTGTGAAGGGTGTTGGTTCCCTGATTTCTTCCTCAGCTCTTTTGTCTTGGGTATACAGGAGGGCTTCTGATTTCTTTTTTTTTTTTTTTTTTTTAGTTAATATTTTATCCAACCACTTTGCTAAAGGTGTTTATCAGCTGAAGCAATTATCTGGATGAGTTTTTGTGGTTGCTCATGTAGACTATCATATCCTCTGCAAAAACAATACTTGACTTCTTCCTTTCTGATTTGTATCCCCTTAATCACCTTTAGTTATCTTATTGCTCTAGATAGGACTTCAAATACTATTTTAAGAGATATGGAGAGAATGGGGCAGCCTTACCTTGTCCCTAATTTCTGTGGGATTGATTTAAGTTTCTCTCCATGTGCCTAGTATCCCTGATCCCTCCAAGACTTTAAACATGAATAGGTGTTGGATTTTATCAAATGTTTTTACAGCATCTAAGGAGATGATCATGTCATTTTTCTCATTCAGGTTTTTTATATGGAGTATTAAAATGATGGAATTCCCTATAAACAACAACCCCTGCCTGCCTGGGATGAGCCTACTTGGTCATTGTGGATAATATCTTCTATGTGTTCTTTTATTTGGTTTGCAGTATTTTATTGAGTATTTTCTCATCAATGTTCATTTGAGAGATAGGTCTGAAGTTCTCTTTTTTATTGGGTATTTGTATGGTTTAGTTAGCAAGGTGACTGTGGCTTCACAGAATGAGTTTGATAATGTTCCTTGTTTCTATTTTGTGGAATAGTTTTAAGAGAATTGGAGTTAGCTCTTCTCTGAAGGTCTAGTAGAATTCCTTGCTGAAACCATCTGGTCCTAGGCTTTCTTTGAAAGGGAGACTTGATGACAGCTTCTATTTTCTTGGGGGATATAGGACTATTCAATCTATTTACCTGATCTTGATTTAATTTTCTATAAATGGAATGTATCAAGAAAATTGTCCATTTCATTTAGATTTTCAAATTTTGTGGCATATAGGCTTTTGTAGTATGACCTAATGATTGTTTGGAATTCCTCAGTGTCTGTAGTTATCTCCCTTTTTTGTTTCTGATTTTGCTGACTTGGACAGTTTCTCTCTGCCTTTTAGTTAGTTTGGCTAAGGGATTGTCTATCTTCTTGATTTTCTCAAAGAACCAGCTTTTGGTTTCATTGATTCTTTGAATTGTTTTTGTTTCTAATTTATTGATTCTGCTCTGAGAGTGAATGTTTCCATCTGTCTACTCCTCTTGGATGTATCTACTTCGTTTTTTTCTAGGCCTTTCAGGTAAGGTATTAAGTTGCTTGGATGAGATGTTTCAGGTTGCTTCTTGAAGGCACTTAGTACTATTAACTTTCCTTTAAACACTGCTTTCACTGTCTCCCATAAGTTTGGGTATGTTGTGCCTTCACTTTCATTGAATTCTATGAAGTCTTTATTTTTTTTCTTTATTTCTTCCCTGACCCAGCTGTCATTAAGTAGCAAGTTGTTCAGTTTCCATGTGTGTGTGTAGGCTTTTTGCTATTTCTGTTGTTGTTGAGGTTCAGCTTTAGTCCAGGATACAAGGTATTATTTCATTCTTCTTGTGTCTGCTGAGGCTTGCTTTGTGACCAACTATATGGTCACAACTATATGGAGAAGTTTCCCTAAAAAAAAAACAAAAACGGTATACTCTTTTGAATTTGGGTGAAATTTTCTATACATATCTATTAGGTACATTTGATTTATGGCCTCAGTAAATACTCTTCTTTTACTGATTAGCTTCTGTCTGGATGATCTGTCCCTTGGTGAGTGTGAAGTGTTGAAGTCTCCCACTCTTAAGGTGCTGGGATCGATGTGTGATTTCAGCTTTAATAATGTTTCATGCCTTGTATTGGGCATAGATATTCAGAATTGTGAAATCCTCATGGTGTGTTTTTTCTTTGATGAGAATGAAGTGCCCCTCCTCATCTTTTTTGATTAATTTTGGTTGAAAATCCACTTTATTAGATATCAGGATAGCTACTCTAGCTTTTTTTCTGGATACATTTGCTTGAAAAACATTTTTCCAGCCCTTTACTTTGAGATATTGTTTATTTTTGTTGCAGAGGTGTGTTTCTTGGATGCAGCAGAATGTTGGAATCTGTTTCCACAACCATTCTGTTAATCTGTGTCTTTTTATTGGAGAGTTGAGTCCATTCATGTTAGTGACCAATGAATGTTAGTTCCTTTTATTGTGGAGTTGGTGATGTTACTGTTGTAGTATCTTCTGTAGAGCTGATTTGCTGTGTAGATAATGCTTTAATTTAGTTTGTCATGGAATATTTTTCCCCATCTATGTTAACTGAAAGCTTTGCTAGGTATAGTAGTCTAGGTTAGCATCCGTGGTCCCATAAAGTCTTCATGACACCAGCCCAAGCTCTTCTTACTGTCATAGTTTTTGTTGAGAAGACTGGTGTGTTTCTGTTAGGTCTACCTTTATATGTTACTTGGCCTTTTTCCCTTGTTGCTTTTAATATCTTCTTTGTTCTGTACATTTAGTGTCTTGACTATGATGTGGCATGAGCAGTTTCTTTTCTAGTATAGTCTATTTGGTGTTCTGTAGGCCTCTTGTATGTTTATGGACATCTCTTTCTTTAAGTTGGGAAAATTTTCCTCTATGAATTTCTTGAAAAATATTTTCTGGAATTTGGGGCCTGGAATCTTCTTTTTCATCAATTCCAATTATCCTGAGATTTCATCTTTTCATTGCATCCTTTATTTATTGGATGTTTTGTGTTTGGAACAGTTCAGATTTTACTTTTTCTCTTAGAGAAATATCAATTTCTGCAAGTGTATCTTCAGCACCAGGGAGTCTCTCTTCCATCTTTTGTATTCTAGTGGTGAAACTTACTTTGTGGTTCCTGATCTTTGCTCTAAGTTCTCCAGCTCCAGCATTTTCTCGGTTTGTGTTTTCTTTATTGATTCTAATTCTGTTTTTATATCTTGTACCATTTCCTTCATCTGTTTGAATGTGGATTTCTGTCTCTCTATGATGATCTCAATTTTTTTGTTTCTTTCCTGTCTATATGCCACTAATTGTGCCTCTACTTGTGCCTGTATTTGTTTGGCAATATTTGCCTGTGTTTCTTTGAAATCTTTGTTCATATCCTCTTTATTTGCCTCCATTTGTGTGGCTACGTCTTTGAGAGATTTGTTTGTTTCCTCCTTATGTGCCTCTAATAACTGTATGATCATAGCTTTAAAATCATTTTCCTGTGTTACCGAAGAATTGGAGTATCTATTGATTTTGGGGATTGCTGGTGAAGCCATAATATCCTGATTTTTGTTGGATGTGTTCTTCTGGATTCTGTATTTCAGACTGGGACTGTCTTTCTCTGGTGTCTCGAGTTTTCTTCAGGAAGATGAGAAAGGTCCCCTGGTTTGAGAGTGTGTGTTGGTGTTTCAGCTGTATCTAAGGGAGTAAGATCCACAGGTGCAGAAGGACAAATGAGAGCGAGAGTGTTTGTGTATATTGAAGAGTGCTTTAAAGGACAGAGAGTGTAGATGTCTGGAGTGTGGGGAAGGGGCACGGTGCAGGCACAGAAGAGATTGCGGGTTCTAGAGGTGTTCACCAGTGCTGGTGGTGTTCATGGGTGCACTTCATTTATGCAGATACCCTGAATAGCTCAGTGGCCTATAGGCCACTGGTATTCAGCTCTGTCTGGGATCTGGGAGTTGTTTGCCTGGACTCCACTGGTTGACCTGCAGAATGGGGGCTTCAATGTTGAGAATACTGTTCTAAGAATACCTATATTTCCCACAGTGGGTATGTGGGTGGGAGGGATCCAATGTCTGGCTGCTAGCTTAGAGGGACCCTGGATCTGGGGCTCTGCAGTCACTTGAAGATGCACTCACTCTCTAGCAGTTCAATTCGGAAAGCACAGGGGTTTCCTTGCTCTCTATTCTCAGATTTGGGCCTGCAGGGGCAAATGCAGGTGTAGGAGCTCCGTCAGCTCAGTGATGCTGCAGGTGCAGAACTTGGGAGTCCAGCTGCAGCAGAGGAACTGGGAGGCAGTTACAGATGCCTGGTAGGAAATCCTGGAGAACCACTCCAGTGGTCCATGGAACTGGTTGACCCTGCAGGCCTGGTGTACTTAGGTGGCTTCATGAGTCTGGTGGATTTTGGTGGCTATACAGCTGGCTGTCCACGACTGAGGGATTGGGAAGCCCTGTGGGGACCATAGAGCTGCATGTGGTCCCAGGATCTGGAAGGCTGCTGAGAAGCTTGGAGTCCCACCCTTGCTGTCTCAGTCCCCAGGCAGTGCGTTCTGTGCTAAGAGTCTCAGGCACTGTGGGCTGTCTCTGCTGAGGAGGAGGTGGGAGGCCTGAAAAGGAGAAGTACAGGGGGAGCAAATGTTTGCCACTCTCCATCCCCAGAGAAGTCTGTGTGTGACCTGAATCTAAATGGCCTCAGCTCGCATGTTGTTCCCTATCATCCAGAAAGCCTCAATGTAGATTTTCTGGGTTCAGATGCTCCACCACTCACCAGTTTTGGAGTTTCAGATCCTCTACCTGTCGGATACAGTACATGTTGGTCGCCACAATCTTCGATCTCTTCCAAACATTTACTTTAAATGTAATTGAATACTAAAATAAAAACATATGTAAAAGATCTGATCAGTTCTTCATATATTATTTTACCTCTGTCTCTTCTACTATTCCATACCTCATGGTATAGTCTAAGCCTACTATATGTACCATTTGTAATGTCAAAATATGATGTAGTTTTTTTGTTTTTGTTTGTTTTTTTCTGACTCATTTTAAAATCAGGTTGTACTAGTGTGGAAAGAAAAATATTGATTAAAATATTTGAGCCAGAATTTTTCATGGTCTTTAGGGAACTAACTTGGTATTGTCATCTGAATGAATTGGGGGCTTTGCTGATGAAGCAGTTTTTTTTTTCCTCCTTCTAGAGTTCTGTGCATGCACTTAAAAGCAGAATGTTGAATGATAACTGGAGATACTCCAAAGGTTCAATTATGTCCTCTGCATAAAAGGAAAACTCTTACCACACATTGCCTCTTTGAAACCCAACAAAATTCAACCTTATACAGGAAATTTGTTATAGGCAATTGCCTTTTCCTATTAGGGATTATATGACTACATATCTTTTGACACAATGGAAAACTTATCCCCATTACAGTTTTATGTCCTGGATAATAACTTGGAAGTCTGGCTCATGCTGTGTGTGAGTACATTTCCTTGAGTGTGTTGTATGTATGTACAAATGCATTTTCATTATTCCTGTTTGTGCATTAGTTTTCAGAGATTAGATCTCCTACCTTCCTCCAGTTAAGCTTATCTGAAAACATTCAATGTGCTTGAGTGTTTTGATATCTAGTTTATCAGTATTATAAAAGAAAACAGTTATAGCATATAAGTTTATATAGTATATAAAAAATATCTAGCATACAAAAATAGTATGATTAAGTACAAACTGGCCAAACTTGGAATTTTAAACAAAACTGTTAACGCAATTAACAGAAATCCTAATTCATCCTAATTTTCATATAGGGAGCAAAAGAACTCACACCAAAGCAGCTCTCAATTGTGTCACAGTCATATAAGTCACACAGACCTAATTTTATCATAATGTTGAGGAAACTGGGAATGATTGTCCCACATTTTGTCACATGTTAAAGTCACACTAATACAGTACAAGTTATATGGGCTGTATCCTTTCAGACTACTGTATTTTACTTTGCTGTAGATGTGGTTATCTTGTCAAACACTGAAATTTAAATCCCTATTTCCATAAGCATGCTGATCAAATCTCAATGAGTGACTTAATAAACGATAAAGTAATCACTTATAGATGTGATGTGCTCAATTAGTAAATGACCATTTCTGAAAACTCCAGTGGACTCTTCTAATGGATTAAGTGGGTTCAAGTGGAAAAAAAAATCTTCTGAAGTAACTATAAACCATGAAGCATAACTGCCACATTACAACCGAGCTATCTATCTAATTTTCAGGAGAAGAACATATAAGGATGATGAGTGATAACTACATAATGAATGAATAGTAAGACTTCTTTTTCTTTTTTCATTATTATTATTATTATTTACAATTTATTCACCTTGTATCCTGGTTGTAGCCCCCTCCCTCATGTCCTCTGGGTCCTACCTTCCTTTCCCTTTGCTCCCCTCTTTCCTTGTTCCTCCCCTAGTCCACTGATAGGGGAAGTCCTCCTCCCCTACTGTCTGACCCTACCCTATCAGTTCCCATCAGGACTGCCCAGATCCTCTTCTACTGTTTTTCTAATTTATGCAGGCTAGGGTCATTTGGAAAGAAGAATTGGAAAAAAGAAAAAAAAAAAAAAAAAGAAAAAAAGACTCCTCCATCAGATTGCCAGAGTGCAACCTTGTAGGACAGTTTCCTGATTAATGTTTTAAGTGGACAAATTCTGTCCACTGTGGCCACAGCCACTTCTGGGCAGGAGACCTTGGGTTCTAGAGCAAAGCAAACTTAGCAAGCCAGGACAGTCCTGCCCTGTTCTGAATTCCCAACTTGATTTCCTTTCGTCTGGTGAAAAAGAATTGTAAACCTAATAAACCCTTTCCTTCCCAGCAATGAAATGGCAAACTAAGAAAATGACTTAGGAAAAAAAAAAAAAAAGATGAATTGTACAAAGTTATGAAATAATTGCCAGAAACTGGAGGGTGAAAAATCCTATAGTAATATATAGAGCTTCAAAAATGAGTTTGTTCTAACATTGTTCATAAAAATCCTGATTTATTGTATCAATATTTTTACAATTCTGGAATAATTTATAATGTTTTAGAAGTTCTTATATTGTTGGTACTGTATTATGTTCTATTAACATTATAAATATTTAATATATCCTGACTTTTTTGAAAAATAATATTATAATATTTATTTATTTTTATTTTATTATTAGTTATATTTTTTAACTCTGTATCTCAGCTGTATCCAGCTCCCTCATTCCCTCCCAATCCCACTCTCCCTCCCTCATCTCCTCCCTGCCCCTTTCCAAGTCCACTGATTGGGGAGGACCTCGTCCCCTTTCATCTGACCCTGTTTTATCAGGTATCTTCAGGACTGGCTGCAAAGCCCTCCTCTGTGGCCTAGCAGGACTGTTCCTCCATTGGGGGAGGGGAAGGTCAAAGAGCCAGCCATTGAGTTCCTGTCAGAAATAGTCCCTGTTCCCCTTACTAGGATAACCCACTTGGTTACTGAGCTACCACAGCCTATATCCAAGCAGAGGTTCCAGGTTATATCCATACATGGTCCTTGGTGGAGTGTCTGTCTCATAAAAGACCCCTGTTCCCAGATATATTTGGTCCTTGTGGAGCTTCTATCCTCTCCAAGTCATACTAACTCCCACTTCTTTCATATGATTCCCTGCACTCTGTGGAAGGTTTGGTTATGAGTCTTAGTATCTGCTTGGATACACTGCTAGGTAGAGTCTTTCAGAGGCCCTCTGTGGTAGGCTCCTGTCCTGTTACTTGTTTGCTCCTACCTCCAATGTCCATCCTATTTGTCTTTCTAAGTATGAATTGATCATCTTACCACAGGTCTTCTTTCTTGTTTATCTTCTTTAGGTATATAGATTTCATTATATTTATCCTATCTTATAGGTCTATATAAGTGTGTATATACTATGTGTGTCTTTCTCCTTCTGGTGAGTCTTTCTCACTCAGAATGATCTTTTCTAGATCCCACCATTTGCCTGCAAATTTCATGATTTCCTTGTTTTTGATTGCTGAGTAGTATTCCATTGTGTAAAAACACCACAATTTCTGTATCCATTCCTCTGTTTATGGACATCTGGGTTATTTCCAGCTTCTGGCTATTACAAATACAGCTGCTACAAACATGGTTGAGCAAATGTCCTTGTTATATGCCTAGAAGTGGTATAGCTGGGTCTTGAGGAAGCGCTATTCCTAATTGTCTGAGAAAGTGCCAGATTGATTTACAAAGTGGTTATACAAGTTTACATTCCCACCAGCAATTGAGGAGGGTTCCTCTTTCTCCACAACCTCTCCAGCATGTGTTGTCATTTGAATCTTTAATTTTAGCCACTTTGGTGGGTGTAAGGTGAAATCTCAGGGTCATTTTTATTTGCATCTCTCTGATGGCTATTAGAGATCTATTATATTATGCTTTTTAAAACAAACTACTTAAAAGTTATATTTTTAAATCCTTGTGTCATTTTTTGGTTCCCATTTTAAATAATTGTTTTATATATATATTTCTTTTTTATATTTTTTATAATTTTTATTTTTTATATTAATCACAGGTTATTTATTTTGTATCCCAGCTATAGCCCCTCCTTCATTCCCTACCCGTCTCACCCTCCCTTCCTCAAATATAGCTTTCAAATTTCTAAAAAATCTTACTCTACAATTTTAAAAATAATACATTTTGATCTCATTTTGGAAGTAAGAAGTTTGCCACTATTCTGCACTAAATTGCTCTGGAGGTAACCTGTTTGATTTTCTGACAGTACTTCTTTTTAAACCTTTCGTGCTTGGCAGGTTTTTCAGCTTTTAAAAATTGTTTATGTCTTCAGAACTGATATAATTTCATTTAGCATTTCAGACTAACTTTAAGAATTTTATTGGATTCCTTCTTCAACAAAATTGAGCAGTCATCAAAAATATATTTTTCTTTGCATTACACTGCACTTTGGTACAGGCTAGTAGAAAATCTACAGGTTGTTTTTTTTTTTTTTTTTTTTTTTTTCTTATTCGGATAAAAATGTGTTGAACACTTACTAAGTAGTCAGTTCTTTTACCCAATGTGCTTTTGTGAAATTTATATCTATTTGTTGGGGTACGTATATGAGTGGAGGTGCCAGTGGAGTCCAAAGTTGTAGGATCACCCTATAGCATAGTTTCGGGTAGTTTTGAGAGTCCAGATGTGTGTGCTGCAACTTGGATATGTGTCTTTTGTAAGAATAGTATGTGATCTCAACTTCTGAACCATCTTTCCAGCCTCCTTTAGTATTACTTAATGACTCTTTCAAATAAATTACACAAACTTCTATACAGTAGACACTGAAGCACCTAATAGCTTCTCTACAGCAGATATATGCTAAGTGGCAATATTGAAACTACCATCAGCACTATGTTGCTTGAATTACTGCCATCAACTAGAAACATCTGATAATAATACCAACCCTAATGAATTATAATTGCACTTGACTGAATATAATTATTTTTCTATTTATTTCTCAAGACATACTTGAGAATGATAGCAATAATCTCAAAATTTATGAAAACACAAATTTATTAAAATATAAGCATGTCTGAATATTTGAATATAGATTTTTGAAAGTCCCAAGGATGTGGTAATGTTGGTAACTAAGAATCGAGAATTCTGCTTCTGACAAAAGGGTTGATGAGTCAAGTGTTTGGTTTGCAGAGCAAACCTGAGAAGCTATAACCACAATACTGGAGTGGCTGGTGCTGTAGGAACCGGAAGAAAGCAGAAGAGTCAGCCTAGCTGGACTGGTGAGCTGCACATCCAATGAGAGACTTTACCTCAAGCTAAGGTAAAGAATAACAGAAGAAAGCACACAAAGGTTGGCTTCTGGACTCCAAACATAGGCACACACATGTCTATTGATTGACAATATACATGAACATGTATGAACACATGTAACTATATATATATATGCATATAGAACACAGACACAAATTCAAGATTGTAAAATAATTATTTAGACTATTTTCACATTTTTAGACAGAACAATAGATATTAGACAGCTACCCTTCATCTATTTTTTTCTTTCCGGTTGTTAATGTTATTATTATTTTCTATTATTATATTGCATTTGTTATGACTTCATAGCTAATGTTATGAACCAAACACCATGGTTTACATTAAGATATTCTCTTCTTTAAAAATTACATTGTCTTTAATACACATAGTGAAATGCACTTATCATTAACTCTTATAGACAATAGCTTTATTAGTAGTATTAATCTAATATTCTCCAGAACCCATTTATTAATCTCCTTTCTTTACTTAAACAACCAAAGCACGGAATTTCTGATATTCATAGTTTTGTAAACTTTTTATTTTTTACAATTTATCTTACCATTGTTCTAATATGTTCCTCCAGGACTTTGTTTCCCCCCCCATTGGCTAATATTTTATTGTTTAATTGTCCACATTTGAAGCCACTGACTTCCTTTGAAGAATGTCCTGAATACCTACTGCTTTATGATTTCAGTTTATTTACTTTACTTCCCCAAGAATACCCCTCCCTCCTCTCCTCCCAATTCCTCCTTTCCCTCTTTCACCCTTTTCCTCTCCCTTTCCTCCCAGAAAAGGGGAGCCTCTCTCTCCCTACCATATCAACCCTCCCAGAACATCAAGTCACATCAAGCCTGAGCATATCCTCATCCCTTAGGTCCAAGAAAGGCAGCTCCACAAGGGAGAAATGATCTCAAAGTAGGCAATAAAGTCCATGTTAGAATCACCTCCCCCTCCACTCACCAGGCACCCAATATGAAGATCAAGCCACTCATTGGCCACATATATGTATGGGGCCTAAGTCCAGACCATTCATGCTCCTCAGCTGATGTCTCTCAGTCTCTCTAAACCTCTATGGGACTCGGTTAGTTGACTCAGTTGTTCTTCTTGTGAGGTTCTGTCTCCTCCAGGTCCTTCCATTCCCCCCCCCCAACACATCCACAGGACCCCTGGAGCTCTGTCCCATGCTTGGCTACAAGTCCAGTGTGTGAAGAGAGGTACTTGGAAGGAGATGGAATGGGAGGGGAAGTAAAGGTGGGGATCAGATGTGAGGAGAATGGGGTGGGAGGTGAGAGGGTTGGCAAAAAGAAGGGAAATTGAGGGGGGGGACATCTCTTGATCAAGCTGGAGGCCCATAACAAGCTAGGCTCCTGGGAGGATATGGGAGGACTCTAGCTGAGACTCCTAATGTGGGGGACAAGAGGACTGAAGTTTTGATCCAAAAATTACCATGTTTATAAGAAGTACACGGATAAAGAGGTAACAAAGATTGAGGGAATTTCCAACCAATAATTGGCTTAACCTGACACCCACTTTATGATAAAGAGCCAGCCCCTGACACTCTTTTTTTTTTAATTTAATTTTTCTTATCAGTTACATTTTATTAAGTCTGTATCCCAGCCGTGTCCCGATCCCTCATTCCCTCCCAGTCCCTCCCTCCCTCCCTCATCTCCACCGTGCCCCTTTCCAAGTCCACTGATAGGGGGGACCTCCTCCCCATTCATCTGATCCTATTTTATCAGGTATCTTCAGGACTGGCTGCAAAGCCCTCCTCTGTGGCCTAACAGGACTGCTCCTCCCTTCTGGGGTGGGGAGGCCAAAGAGCCAGTCATTGAGTTCCTGTCAGAGATAGTCCTTGTACGGGTCTGATGCTCTTTGGGTGGATGACACCTAAATGAACATCAGTAAAAAGTCCCAATTTATTTCAAATATCAGAGATCAGACCTCTACTCTTGCGTGATGCGTCTAAAACAAAAAGGGGGAACTGTAGAGAGCTGCGTAATGCCGCGCCTTAAAGATGGAGCTGGTTTCCGCCTTCCACCTTCCCGATGGTGAGTGCTCTCTGTCACGAACAACTCCACGTTTGGCTAAGGCTGAGGATCTGGCTTGCTTCCATGTATGTGGACCTATCTGCATTGCCCATGTGGCATGCTGGGGTTGGCTACCCAGAGGCTATTTAAGCTGTGGGCTGGCTTTTCCCAGGGTCAGATGATTGTTCAAGGTTCCTGAATAAACTGCATTGAAAAAAAAAAAAAAAAAAAAAAAGAAAGAAAAGAAATAGTCCTTGTTCCCCTCACTTTGGGAAACCAATTGGTTACTAAGCTACCACAGGCTACATCTGAGCAGAGGTTCTAGGTTATATCCATACATGGTCCTTGGTTGAATGTCAGTCTCAGAAAAGACCCTGTGCCCAGATATATTTGGTCCTTGTGGAGCTCCTATCCTTTCTGTATCAGACTAACTCCCAATCTTTCTTATGATTGGCTAAGATCAAGTGTAGCCCCTGACACTCTTAATGATCCTTTGCTATGCTTGCAAACAGGGGCCTAGCTTGATTGTCATCTGGGAGGCTCCAGCCAGCAGCAGATTGAAACAGATGATGAAGTATATATTTTCAAGAAAGATTCTTTATGTGGACATATCATTTTTCATTTTATATGAGAAAATACTAAGGAGTCAGAAAGCTTTGTGACATGGTCTGGCAATGGGTAGCTTTATAATCATTTTTCAAACTCTTATATAATTTGTGGATTAACATTTGCATTCTTAGCAGCAAAGAATAAAAGTTTCTCCTGCTTTATATCATCCTCTGCCCTTGGCACCATCAAGATCTGGATTTCAGTTTGTGCTGACTTCTCATTGTCCTTGGGTTTGCTATTCACTGAAGACATTTGACTTGGAGTCTTTTCATATATTTAATCTCAATGTGTACATCTAATAAGTTGATAATTGTATTCAACTAGTTTGCCCAGTTTTATGGCCCTTTATGAAGCTCTAAGTTTTCTTCATTTATTTTTGTATATTTATCTTTTTTAAGTAAATTTTTATCTTTTAATATTAATTACACTTCATTTACTTTATATCACAGCTATAGCCCCCTCCCTCATTCCCTCTCAGTCTCACCCTCTCTCCCTCATCTCCTGTCTGCCCCTCTCTATGTCCACTCCTGAGGTCCTCCTCCCCTTCCATCTGACCCTACCTTATCAGGTCTCACCAGGACTGGCTGCAATGTCTTTATTGCCAACATGTAATTAACAAATATTTACCTATACTCTATGACTGATATTTCATCCTCACAGCAATCTTATCTAAAGACTAGTAGTCATTTTTTTTAAATCAAATAAGGGACATGCCTTCTTGGATTATGAAGTTCTTGTTTATAAAAATGTATATGAATTGGTGGCACTCACAGCATTTGGAAAGCTGAGACAGGAGGATCATAATTTCCATCCCAGTGATGATTTCAAATAAAAACTGAATTTAAAACACAGTTGAAGTGACTATCACCAGCTATAGAAAACTCTGAATTATATTTATAATTATCTATAATCCAATTTGAGTTGACATTTGTGATAGAAATGGTTATGTCTATATCCTTCTTTCCTTCCTGTCATGGTAGTATCCAGTTTTTCCAGTGTCATATATGTGTTAGGTACTTACATATATATTTTGTTTAATAGTTATTTATATATAACAATATGTCATATCAATTAATTTTACATCTTTATTCTAGAAAATTTGTGCATGTGTAAAATAGAATAAATAAAAAACATTACTTATACAAGTAATTAATGTCAGAGAAGACATAAAAGCATAGCCATGGTTTGTCTTTTCTTTTAGACAGAAATAATTTACATCAACACTGAAATAATTCCATGACTTAGCATATGACTTAAATATGAGTCAGAATCTTTTATGGTTTCTCAAATAAAAATATATCCCATGTGTAACTGAGCTCAATTGCTATAGCATCAGAAAAATCTTCCCTAACTATAACACCCACATATGCTATTATATTAATTTTCTTCTTGTTCTAATCTTTATACCTTTTCTTTGCAAATTATAAATATTAGTAATATTGAAAATCCCATTCCTCAATACTTTTATATTTAAATAGTTTGCCATTTTTAAACAAAAATTAAAGTACCCTTATTAAGAATGAAATTTGCAGGTAAATGGTGGGACTTGGAAAGGATCATCCTGAGTGAGTTGTCCCAGAAGCAAAAAGACACACACGGTATATACTCACTCACATAAACATACAACATAGGATAAGCCCACTAAAATCGTTACATCTAAACAAACTAAGTAAAAGAGAGGACCCTAACTAAAATGCTCAATCCCCATCCTGATCAGAAAAAGAAGAAAACAGGAAACAACCTAGGAACCTTCTACAGAGGGCCTCTGAAAGCCAGAAGAAGAAAACAGGCAACAACCTAGGAACCTGCCACAGAGGGCCTCTGAAAGCCTTTGCCATGCAGACCATCAAAGCAGATGCTGAGCCTGATGGCCAACTGTCAGGAAGAGTGCATGAAATTTTATGTAAGAAGAGGGGAAATAGCAAGAGCTGGAGAGGACAGGAACTCCACAAGGAGAGCAACAGAACAAGAAAATTTGGACACAGGGAACTTCCCAAAGACTCATACTCTAACCAAGGACTATTCATGGAGATAACCTAGAACCCCTGCACAGATGTAGCCCATGGTAGTTTAGTGTCCAAGTGGCTTACATAGTGATGGGAACAGGGACTGCCTCTGACACAATCTGATTGGCCTGCTCTTTGATCACCTCCCCCTGAGGGGAGAGCAGCCTTACCAGGCCACAGAAGAAGACAATGCAGCCATTCCTGATGTGATCTGATGGACTAAGATCAGAAGGAAGGAGAGGAGGACCTCCCCTATCAGTGGACGTGGGGAGGAGCATGCATGTAGAAAGGAGAGGTAGGGTGGGAGCGGGAGGGGGAGGAGGGAGGGGCTAATGGGGGGATACAAAATGAATAAAGTGTAATTATTTTTATTATTAATAATAATAAAAGAAAAAAAAGAATGGCCACAGTAAACATTTTATAAAAATTTCATTTTTCAATATGATTTACTCCAAAAGCAAAATAATAATGTTTGAGAGAGTGAAGAAGAATGCTGACATCTAAGAAGCCTAGATGATGGACTTATCACCTAGAGGCTGACATTATAGATATGAAAACGCAAAACATGGAAAAGAACATGAGCGCCAACAAATAAACTTCTGTCTGTAAAAATGGGCCGTACTTGAGAACTGTATTTATATGTGAGTGACTATGTTTCACAGTATAATCTGGTGTAGTCTACCAAATATGTGCAGACTAATGTCCCAGTATATTGCATGAGGTGACTATATTATGTTTACCCGAAGGAGAATATCCTATATTGACAAATGTTATTTAATTATAGAATTAAAATTCACTTAATAAATTGTCTCAGTCTTCCAGAGAATTAGGTAAGATTTCAGTCTAATTTTATAATGTGCTTCACATGCCTATTAATTATTATGGAACTATTTCATGTTAAAGTCCATTTGAATAAATATTTATTCTTTTTCAGACAGAAAAACCTACAAAGTCATGTGAGTAAGAAGCAAAACTTATGGACACAGACAAATGACTGTATATTTGTCTACAGTTTCTTTTACATGGTTTGTTTTTGAGTTCCATCTATATTCTTCATTTTTACCTTCCTGGCATGAACTAGGATACAATATATGCCTTCTTTCCTAAGTAATATGCTGCTTATGTAGAAAATGTCCTGTTAACTAGATTTTTTCCATTTAATTTTTATTAGAATAATTCCAACTTTCAATTCCAAGTAAACATTTACTGAATAGTTGTATAGTATATACATCCTTCAAAATCTATATAAAATCATACAGAACGTTTTTTAATTAAATTTTTATATTTTATATTAATTGCAGTTTATTCACTTTGTATCCTACCTGTAGCCCTTGTCCCTCGTTCCCTCCTACTCCCAGCTTCCCTCCCTCATCTCCTCCTATGCCACTCTCCAAGTCCCCTGATAGGGGAGGTCCATCTGACCCTAGCTTAGGTATCTTCATGACTAGCTGCAATGTCCTCCTCTGTGGCCTGGCAAGGCTGCTCCTCCCTTGGGGAGGAGAGGTCAAAGAGCCAGCCACTGAGTTCATGTCAGAGACAGTCTGAATGTTTTATTTTAAAATTAAGAACAGAGCATACATGTTTAGAAAGCACTTTATCATTATTCCCATATATTTTTTATAATTTGTAGTAAATTTTACTACAATTTTTTATAATTTGTAGCAAAGTATCATTTATATATAATACTAAAAGCCATACTAATTGCAGGAACAGTAATTCTGAAGAAAACAATATGTATTATTATTTTTTTATTATATTACTAATAGGTCTTTGGGCCTTTCTGATTTGATTTCATATGGAGCCATTACTTTTTGACACATTGTTTGTGCTAATACATTCATTACTTAACTATATTTTTTTAAAGGGAATAATAATATTTGGTAGCTATCAGACATTATTCAACTTGAACATTCATTTGATTGCTTCCATAGTTAAAAAAAATCGCACCTTATCTGTAGCACCCTGCTTTCTCCCCTAAGCAAGCTGGTTTCCACCTTCCACCTTCCCGATGGTGAGTGCTCTCTGTCACGAACAATTCCACTTTTGGCTAAGGCTGAGGATCTGGCTTGCTTCCATGTCTGTGGACCTATCTGCATTGCCCACGTGGCACGCCTGGGTTGGCTACCCAGAGGCTATTTAAGCTGTGGGCTGGCTTTCCCCAGGGTCAGATGATTGTTCAAGGTTCCTGAATAAACTGCATTGAAAAAAATAAAAATAAAAAAAATGCAACACAGCAAGTCCAAAATGGTTGTCTCCCCGAGCTCAAGAATATAAAGCTTTCATTTCAAAAAAAAAAAAAAAAGAGAGAGAAAAAAGTCACCACATTGATTGACTACTTTTTACTCTGGCATTCCAAGCAACTAGGTGTCATGGTGTCATTCACTTTGCCAATTCTATTTTCTCAGATACTTTCTCTAAAATGTCTGCCCTACACCCATCAATGGGGGCTAGATTGCTACTGGAGCCTTTTCTGGTATGCAGATGCTGCTTAAGGCTGCTGGCACCCAGCCCAGGAAGATTAGCACCTTTGATTTCTTGTTGTGTCTCCCATTTTATACTGTCTGATACTGCCAGTTTTCTTTTGATTCTTTAGATTTCTTATACCTATTTAAGCATTCAACCTTTTGAATCACAAGGAGTTCAGGATTCTCTGATTTTGGTATGGCACACACAAATTACAGGAAGGCAACAAACAACTTAACAATCAACAGTAACAGCAACAAACAGTAACAGCAATAGAAGATAGGATTTCATTTCTTTAATGATCTGAATTCTGTTGAATAAAGATTAAAGATTGAGTAATGTAAGAAATTCATATTCTAAGTAACTTGAAATAGCTATCTAAAATATCATGCTCTAATTTCTGAAGTCTTTATTCCATTCAATCCATCATGGCATTTTATTTACATACAATTCTCACAAGTTTATTTAATTTTGTTCAGATCAAATTAAATTCACTGGGGAAAAATCATTTTAGTGAGTTTATTTTACCTAAATACACAATAATCTCTATTGAGAATGACAATTAGCTATGTATTTTTGGACACTTGGAGCTTAACTACCTACATTCTTTCATGCCCAAAGATGTAAAAAGAAATAATAGCAAGAGAGTAGGTATCATGTCAAGAATACAAAAAAGATGTGCCTATTGTATATTTTGAATGTGTCTAAATATTGAAGACAATTAGCTTTTCTATGACATTAGGCAATTAATAAAATATATTTAGATTTTTAAATGTTAATGCACAAGAAATGTAAGCTTTGTATAAATAGAAATGTAACATTTATGTCGTTTTTTATTTGTTCCATACAATATAAAAAATATTTGTCTAGAGTTCAAGAATATAGTTAATGCTTATTAACTTAAAGGATACAAATTCTTTACACTCTAGGAATGTTAGATTCTCATTATTTAGGCTGCATTTACTAGGAAAGCAAGGGAAATGGTAATTAAGTCATTTGAATATAAGACTCTTTAGAGCTGTCCAAATATCTACATTTAAGGGAACAGAAGATAGTGAAAGGAACAATGGAGACAAAATTTTTCTACCATTTTAACACCTAATAATAAGGTACTTTTCATATTTTGTGTACACTTGCATAAATACTCATTCTAGTCTTCTCAGAAGAAAACTAGACCTTGATCATTTTGGCATTTGGCTCCACAATCAGGATTTTTACTAAAATGTGCATTGTATTTATTGTGGTACATGCATTTTTCCATAGTCTAGAGAGATAAATACAAATGGATAGATAAGTAACTAAACATAGACGTATGCAAATATTAAATGATTAAAATGTTTGACCTAACACATATAAACAAGGAAAGAAGTATAATGAAAATTTTTATTTGCTAAGTTTGAATAAAAAAACTATTTTCTTTTTTCTTTTGTGAATAAACAGTGAATCAAAGAGAAAATATAGAGACCGATTGTTGAATTCTCTTCTGCTTAATTTCCCTTAGTCATTGTACTCTACAGTTATATATGGCACTGGTTTTAATACAAATCTACAGTAATTTTTAAGTCTCTTGCTTTGTCTGCAAGAAGGTAAAATCAAATTTAGCAAAATTGGCAAAATACTAAGTTCCTTAAAAATTCTAAAGAGGTAGTCTGTATATATAAAGGACATTGGAATGAATGTAAACTAGCAATGTAAAGCAGCCATAACAATATCTTTGGAGCCCTGTATGTTGACACCCAATTGTAACCATGGTACTCAGGAGACAGAAGCAGTAGATTTCCTACAAGACTTGCTATAAAGCAAGTTCCAGTCCAACAAGATAGCATGTCTCCAAAAGAAAAATTTTTTAAAGGAACACAAATAAAAATATTAACTATACTTATCACCTGTGGAAGCTAGAAAATCTTGCTTTTTAATATGTGGCTTAAAGAACACTATGTTTAATGCTATATAGGGAAAAGTGCAAGTTTGAGAATTCTTTTGTTCATAATTTTCTTTATAAATTTATAAAAAAATATTATCACTTGTTTACAAATGCAATTTTTTAAACCAAAGTTTTGCTTTTGATGGAGAAATATCTTATTAAATCTTTTATCAGAGTAGCCTACTTACGATCACACTAGAAATATGCTCAAGGAAGAACATATATGAAGGCTTGTTAGCTTGTACTCAGGAAACACTGAGCAGCTCTTCAATTGAATCTTTCATGCATGTTACATTACAAGATAGTAAGTTTATTAGCTCATCACCACAGACTTGCCTTTCCACAGAAAAATGAGAGATTTAGAGGAAATGTAAAAACCTTCCCTTTCTCTAATTTTCCAAGTTTTTTTATTTGAAATTAATATATATGTGATGTTTTTACAGGCGACCACACCTCCTTTCTCTGTCTCCTCTCATTTCTCCCCCAATCATGCTCAAATCCATGGACTTTTATTAAAATTATTATGATTACAAGTACACATATAACTGTATAAATACACCCTGCTGAGTTTATTTACTACTCTTACTCATTTGCATTTATGGCAGAACACTTTCATGGGAAAACAATTCTAAAACTCATCTCTGGAGATGGCCCATTTTCCCTCTCAGCAACCATTAACTGTCAGAAGCTCTTTCCATAAGGCTGAGGCTTTGTGAGATTTCCTTCATTCGCGTTTGTATGTCAGTTGACTTCATCATTCATTGTTCTGGCATTTATAACCTTCATTCGCGTTTGTATGTCAGTTGACTTCATCATTCATTGTTCTGGCATTTATAAGACAACCACACTTCTGAGATTTCATGGGTGCTGCCTCCCTGCTGACTCCTTTTCTCTGAGCCTTCTATGTAGGGGTTGTGTTGTAGATGCTTTAGCTGGTGTTGTGTATTTTATGGCCAGTTATCTTTGTATTTGGACCAGTTGTGACTTTTTGTAATGGTAATCATCAAGGTTGCAAAAAGAGCAACCTTCGTTGAAGGATGAGAGCTCCAGGCACTTGTGAGCGTAAGGATGAATATTAACAATGCAGTAAGAACTTACACTGTTTCAGGAAAGCGACAGTACTGGGTTCTCCCCCAGGGACAGTGTCCTTACCAGCCATGGATATTTGGATAAATTTAAAGCACCAGGTGCTGACTTTTCTTCTACTGAAGAGTCCTGAAGCCCATTTAGATGACTGATGGTTATTACTCAAATATGTCTGTCATTATTGTAACTTTGGAGATATAATGCCATTCTGCTCATGGCTGTTGTCTGAGACACAATGAGTGAAGAAATGGAAATAAGCAGGGAGTGAGAATTACTGAGAAGCAGGAGGTAGGTCAATATGGTGAGAGAGAGAGAAAGAGACAGAGGAAGCCAGGATAGATAATACTTAGGATGCTTGAAAAAGCTGTAATTTTATTATTTTATGATTACTTAAAATTCCATAAAGTATATAAAAGTACATGTTCAAGTCTCTGCAAACAGGACATTGAGCAAAAACAATTGGAGAGATAACATTCTCTCCAAGCATAGACCTTATAACAGAAATCCCAGATCCAGTTATGTGAACTATTTTCATGTCGTTGATCAGGGCAGGCAAGAAACTCCAAAAACAATATAAGCTGCTGCTACTGTCCTTGATTGCCCAATTACTGAAGGCACCACCTAAGTTGGACATAGCTCTTAAAGAAACTGAGGCAGGTACGATCTAGAAGTCTGGTTATTTCTACATGGTAGGTACCATCCAAACTGCCAAAGTAGAATAAAAAGAGCTTTCTTTAAACTATTTGATAAATTTAGCTCCAGGACTACTTTTCCCTAAATATTCTGTGGGCTACAATGATTGCTAATAAAGGGAGTTGAATCACTTGATCTGTAAGTTATACCTGGCAAGTGTATGTTATTTCTGTTCTTTTATTTCTTTCTTTTGATGATGTGACAGGACTAATCATAATGATTGATATGTGGTAAAAGAGACTGCTGTGAAAACTGCCTCAGAGCAATGTGCTGCTGATGAAAGTGGCTCAATTTATGATTTTTAAATAAAAAATGGAATAACTTTAGCATTCGTAGACACATGGATTTCAGGGAAAATTACAATAAGGCTTCTATTTGGACTGCTACCAGTTAATAGTTAAGCTCAATTGCAAATGCCATGAGCATTTTCTGTCAAGCGAAAAATAAGACTTTAAAGGCCAGAAAAGTTCTTCCCCTTTCCTATATTTTACTCTTTTGTTACAAATCTAAGAAAAAAAAAAAAAACTTATTAGTGGTGATCAGTGGTTACATGGTAAACTTTTTTCATACATTGATATGTATACTTTCAACTTTTGTTCAGTTTCCTTGCTGATAAAATAATGTCCACAAGAGGTTTTATAAGAGATAATGAAAGTATTAAATCCTAGCAGAAAGCATCCACAGGGAATACGTGCACTTCTCCAAGGTAAAGTTTGTGTGTATTTGTTTCTGGATCAACTGCATCCAGCGCTGGGCCTAAGACAAAAAGAGATAATACAAAATTGACTAAATATGTGGATCCAATTTTTTTTATCAGGTCTTTTCCTATTTGAAGAAGGATAGAGGAAAATGTGTCAAATATGCTTATAAACCTAATATAAATTTCAGTTTTACTTAGAGCTGGGAACTTCCTGGTAGCAACTAAAAGAGAAGATGAAAAACGGAAGAACTTCTGCTTGTTCTGTAACTGCTTTTCCTACTAGAGTAGCATATATGCATATGTATATACATACACACATATATGTGGGTATCATTTATTTATATACATCGTGTTTATATAGGAATGAAATATTATGTAAATTGTTTTTTTAATATTTATCAACAGACAAAATGTCTTTGAAAGAAAATTTCTCTCACATATGAAATCAATGCACCATAAAGTAACTGATAATAAAACAATAATAAAACATAAAATGGACATTAACACCTCCTATTTAAGTAATTCTGATTCTCTTTTTTAAAATTATTTTTTTAGAATTTACAATCGTAGTTTATAATCACCTCTGTCTTCTCCTCCAGTCACACCCTCCCTCCCTCTTACTCCCTCTCCTAGTACAGGGAAAAAAAGAAGTCCTCCATCCCTAGTATCTGATCCTAGCCTTTCAAGTCTCTTCAGGACTGCCTGGATTTTATTCCTCTGTGGTCTGGGGTAAGGCTACCTGGTCAGGAGAAAGTGATCAAAGAGCAGCAACCCAGTTCATTTCAGACCCAGCCCCTGCTCCCGTTGCTAGGAAACCCACATGGAGACTGAGCTGCCTATGGGCTACAACTGAGCAGAAGGTTTGGGTCTTTTCCATTTGTGGTCCCTGGTTAATGCATCAGTCTCTGCATGGGTTCCTGGGCCCAGATTTTTTGGATTTGTTGGTCTCCATGTGGACCTCCTGTCCCCTTCCGGTCGTTTGCCCCCTCTCTTCTTCCAAAAGACTCCCTGTGCTCTGACCAAAGTGGGCTGTGTGTGTCTGCATCTGCTTCGATCCTCTGCTGGGCAAAGTCTTTGAGAGAATATCTTTGGTAGGCTCCCATCCTGTTTCCGTTTTGCTTTTCTAAGAGGTTTGTGTGTCAGTCTTCTATGATCTTCAAAGAAGAGTTATCTTGAACATATCAGAATTAAAACTATATTATAAATCAGAATTAAAACTATATTACATATAAACAAAAACAAGTAATAAAGGGTACTTGGGGACTGCAGAGATGTCTCAGTGATTAAGAAGAGCACTGGTTGTTTTCCAGAGGTACTGCATTGAATTCCCAGCAACCATAGGGTGGCTCACAACCATTTATAATAGGATCTGATGTCTCCTTCTGTCAAGCAGGCATACATGGAATTAGAGCACTCATAAACATAAATAAACAAAACTTATTTTTAAAAAGGGTTCATGGGGGTGAGCAGTCTTACCAGTCTTACCACCAGAGGAAAACAATGCAACCAGTCCTGATGAGACCTGATAGGCTAGGGTTGGATGGAAGGGGAGGAGGACTTTCCCTATCAGTGGACTGGGGGAGGGACAGGGGAGGAAAAGAGGGAGGAAGGGTGGGATTGGGAGGTGAGGAGGGAGAGGGCTACAGCTGGAATTCAAAGTGAATGAACTGTAATAAATTCAAAAATTAATTAAAAAAACTACCTACATCTGTAAAAAAAATGTGGGGGAGGCACTTGGGAGGCAAGAGAGTGAGGAAATGAAGGGAGGAATGTAAATATCTTTAATTCCTCAGGAGATGGGATGAGATGAGAGCTGTACCCAAGTTTACAAATACATGCCTTGTTCTGAGCCCAGAGCTTTTCTAACTAGTGATCCCTAGGCGTAGCTCTGGAAGTTTCTAGCCTCCATACAATCTAATTTTCCACAATCACAGAACTTCAAGGCTTCAGCTTCTAGCCTTCATCTGCTAACCTTGCCCTAAAATGTTTTCACTCTCCCAGACATACTGCTGAACGAACTCAGTCTTTCTTGTTCTATCTGAACTCTGGTTGGCTGGGTCAACTCAGATGTTCCAACTCAAACTCATCGCCAAGGTGAGTGATTGAAATTGGTTTGTCTTGTCTTCTGACTGAATTGCTCTGCTTGAAAAATGTGCCTCTACCGTCCACAAATTGAACTTTACTGACTTCAGGAACTCAATTGGATTACACCTAACTGAGCCCTGTAATTGTAAGAGTTGGGCATGTCATATCTATGACTCATTCTGTCAAATATCTCTCTGATTCATCATTTTGTCTGTCCCTCAAATAGATACCACTTTTAAACATGCCCAATTCCTTCTATACATTATTCTTACTTTAACTGTTTAGAATTAAATGTGTGTTGTAAGGGCATATCTATATTCTAACTGATCATACGGTAATCCTTGGCATGTCTGCATTCCAGTTGGATCACACAGACCTAGGACTTTGGAAGTGATAGCTTTCCAGAGAAGCCATATTGCTGGTTTAAAATTCTTCTACAGAAAAAAAAAGTGACTGAATTTCTATTTTTAATTAAAATGTTTTTTTTTATTTTAAACAATTATTCTATGTAATTATCTGCTCAAATTAGATGAATAAAAGCAAAATACATGAACTTTTGTGTGAAAATGATTCCAATAGTGGTGTTTCTGGATTGTACAAATTTTACTTAAAGTAATTGTTGAATTTGATCATTCTTGATTTTTTATTTATAAGAAATCACTTCATTCATTGGCATATTAATGGATAAAATACCTAACACAAATTTATATATATTAAAAAGAAAAAAATAGATACAAAAGAAAAAATATTAAGAGAGACCAAGTCTCAGTTAGAGGACAATATACTGACGCCTTGGATTATCCCCTTCCTCCACTTGTTGTTAATGATATTAAACATGTGAATGACATTCTGCTTCCCATCATATCACTAATATATTCATTATTTTAAATTTTCTTCTCTCAATAAATTTAAGTGAAGGAGACAATTGTTCTAAAACTAGATGTTTAATCTTCTTGCTTATAATAAATAGTTTACCATATGTAGAGATGTTACATAAGATCATAGTCCTACCATTCCAGGGGATAATAGTAATAGACAAAAAGCATTGTGTTGTGAGTGCAATGAAAACTGTTTATTATTACATAACACAACTCAGCTTCTTATTTCAATGCTTTCCAACAAACTCTTTGGTTTCAACAATGTATACAGCTAACAATGAAATAAACACACAAAAGTGAAAAAATAGTAATAGATCAGATGAGAATAAATTCCAAGAAATGCCAACATTAGCCATAAAATAAAGGATAAGCATACTAAAATCAATAATCTTAAAGAAGCTAAACAACAAAGAGGAACCTTGGGAAAATGCTAAATCCTCATTCCAAGGGCAAACAAGATAGATATCAGAAGTAGGAGAAGACAAGAAACAGGACAAGAGCCTTCCACAGAGAGCCTCTGAAGGATTGCACCCACCAGGGTATTGAAAGAGATACTGAGACTCATAGTCAAACTTTGGCCAGAGTGCCAGAATCCTTATGGAAGAAAAGGGAGATAGAAAGACCTGGAGAGGACAGAAACTCCACAAGGTGACCCACAGAGCCAAAAAACCTGGGCCCGGGGGTTCCTACAGAGACAGATACTCCAAACAAGAATGATGCATGGAAAGGACCTAGAACACTGTTCAGAGGAAGCCCATGGGCTGCTCATTTTCCAAGTGGGTACCATACTAAGGGGATCTCCCCCTGCACCTGGGGGGTGCAACCTTGCCAGACCACAGAGGAAGATGATGCAGTCAACCTTGATGAGACCTGATTGAAAAGCTAGGGTAAGATAGAAGGGGAGGAGGTCCTCCCCTATCAGGAGATGAGGAAAGAGCAGAGAGGGAGAGAAGGAGAAGAGGGAGGGTGCATGAGACCTGGAAGCAGACAAAGGAGGGGGCTGCAGCTAGAATATGAAGTGAATAAAGTGTAATAAATAAATAAATAATTTAAAAAGAAATGTCAACAAAAATATCTTCATGTTCCTTACCTATAAAAAATTTAAATTGTAACTCAAAGAACATTTGTCCTAATGATTACTTAAATCATATCAGGAGTGTTCTGTCTTTATTTGGTAGAGAATGAGGTACATTGTGAAAAACCAATCTGTTTATTGTCTTCAGATACTGGAAATATGTATATAATATTACTATCTATAGTAAATTCTTCTTCCAGACCTCTATATCTGCTTACAACAAGTCATGAATATTTTGAGTGATGGAGTTTTGTATAGAATTTATGTAATCCTACAGAACAATAGTAACACATTTCTTTTACCATTTTGTCATTCATAATTATTTATTTGTTGGTATGTCAATTATTTAATTTACATTAAATAATTAACAGATAGAAATATGTTCCCAGGACAGATATTGAACTTACTATGCATGCCACTCTGGTTTTGAATAGCAGATGTTGCTACTTCTGTATCCCATAAGTAAAGGTATACACCAACATACCTAGGGTCATGAAATAGTAAAAACATTTATTTAAAAGATTACTTGCAAATGTAAAATTATCTGTATGGATTTATTTTTCTTAAATCATATATTGATAAGATTAAATTTTATATAGCATCCTGATTATTATACTTTTATTTCTTAAGATATTTATAAAAGCAAATTAACAATATAGAAGATATGAAGATTTCCTTATAAACATATGCACATAATATTTACCTTTCCATAAACTCGGAATATTCTATGATAACCAATTATTCCATGACCCAGAAAATTTTTCTTTAAACTGCATCTGAGGCTGAAAACATTATCTAAATGAATCATTTATCTTCAAAATAAGTGTGATGTCTTAAATGAAAGCTTTTTTTCAAGTGTAAATGTGAATAGATAAATTAATCATGTAGTATAACATAAAAAGAGAGAAGAAAATAGGCCCCTAGTGGGAAGTGAATGTAGATGAACTAAAGAATTTAATACTACATTCCAGTGCAATATTATGATTTTCACTTGAGCATATGAAAAAAATAAAAGGGATGTGTAGCTTTGAAATTATTACTGCGGTCAATACTCCCAGTTTCAAAGCTAAACATCCATCCATAAATTGAACATGATGATGTAATTCTGCAGACCCCAAGACTTAATCTTGTAAAATCCATCTGTTCTGTGTGCTGCACCACAGATGTAACTAGTTAGTTATTTATCATCTATATAAATTTTTGAGTTTCTTTGTGTGCATGAAATTATATCTTGCGAACACCTGATGCAACCATGCATTAATGATGTGTACCAAAATAATCCTTAATGAGTAGGAAAGACTCTGTGTTTCCTTATAGGCTTTACCCTGTGCTTTGATGTTGGAAAAAATGTCTCTAAAGTCAGAGAAGATTAAATATGTTAAACTTCATAAACATAGAACATAAACATAGAGGTTTCCTTATTTGTGCAGTTTTTAGGAATAAATAAGACGCGAAAGCTACTCCTTGGGTCACATATGTGTAGAATGTTGTACATACGGTCAGTATATAAAATTGTTTGCTAATGTCATGCGATGCTAGACAGACTATTTACAATGCTCCCATCTTCAGTTATTGAAAATATTTTGTCAGACAAGTAAAATAAAAACGCCATTGGATCTTTTGCATACCATCTTGAAGTAATCCTGGGAAGATATTTATGTGTACTCTCTTGGCTAGTCGATGAATTAAGCACCACCAGATAGATAGAAATCTAAGCCCGTATTTTTATTTAGAAACATCATGAGGGAAGAAAACAGAGAACATATAGCTCTCCAAAATATAATTCCAAGAGATGAAGTCTTTCATTTTCCTAGTGGTATAAGTGATCAGTAAAAGGACACTGAATAGTAAGCACCATACTTCAGTATCTGATTGTACATAAAATATCTTGGCATGCCTTTTGTTTTGTTTTGGCTTTCCTGGAAAGAAATCTCTCCAGTTTCCAGTGGGAAATGAGCATATCTGAATTGCCTATACCGCATGAAGATATTTAAACTTTCATTTGTGATCAATGCTATGTTGATGCATATACTTTGAGCACCTCCTAAAATTCTCTTATCTAAATTTAATTCCAAGTATGCACTGGAAGCATTATCGCCTCGGAGCTTCTGTTCCCTCTCTGTGCCCTACAGTGATAAAGTTTGATCTGCTGAATTGATATGAGTTAGTAGGGCTCAATAGCTCAGTCCTTATCAGAAACCAAAGAATCACACAATTATCCCTTTTATTAGTAGTACCTTATTTTTATCTTAAAATATTAATCACAGTATTGACTTCTGTCAAATTCCTAGCTTTTAGCTCTCACCTTAAAAATGGTGGTTTTTGTTAATATTCTGACAGTGTTTTCTTTTCTGTGCATGCTGATGTTCTCCACAAATAGGACTGGAAAACTCATACCAACCACAAAAAAAGTAAGCTGACTCAAAAAAAAGTAAAATAAAATTTAGCTTTCATCTTGTTCTTTTATGTTGAATATTTATATGTTCTTCTTAAACAGATATTTTTCCTTATTGTACATATAGCTTGAAAATTTTAAAAAATGAAATTTAGTAAGTTGCCCAGTGTTTTTTTTTATTTTTCAATTTAATTATTTATTTTATTAATTATAATTTATTCACTTTGTATCCAGATGTAACCCCCTCCTTTGCCCCCTCCCTATTACTCCCTCTCTCCTTCTCCCATGCCCCTCCCTGAGTCCACTGATAAGGAAGATCCTCCTCCCCTTCCATCTGACCCTATCCTGTCAGGTATCATCAGGACTGACTGCATTGTCTTCCTCTGTGGCCTGGTAAGGCTGCTCCCCTCCTCAGGGGGAGGTGATCAAAGAGCCAGCCACTGAGTTCATGTCAGAGACAGCCCCTGTTCCCCTGGATTATTTATTTTTACAAGGACTGTATAAACCAGGGACAAATTAGAGATACTTCTAGGTAAGTTGCCCAGTGTTTTAGAAATAAATTTATTCTTTGGTACCTTTATGCGTGTATATGACACAGTCTAATCATATTTTCCTTCCTAACCTTTTTTCTTTTTTCTTTTTTGTCTTTCTTCCTACCACCCTCCCTTTCCTCTTGAGCACCCACCCAGCATTCATGTGTTTTGCTTTTGATTTGTGCTTACTATGTTTATCACTGTTTATTGTGTTTACTATGTTTATCAAGGGTCCTACATGGCCATGGGCATTAGGTTGTAGAGTGGAGCCTAAATTTTCAGCAGCGGCTGTGATTACTGAAGAGAATAATTTATTTTTAACTAGACCATAGCTCTGCTCAGCAGTGGTTGACCCCATAAGCCCTTCCGTGATCTATGACTGTTTAAGCATCAGACTTTCAGCCAATCACATCTGCTGAGTTCATAAGTGACAGAACTGTATCAGGTTCATAAGAGAATGTTTCATGGCCCTTTTGCCGGACTTTCATATTCATCTTGCTCTCTTTTCTGTAAAGTTTCTTGAGGTTGAACAAGTTAATGTCTCAATTAAACTTAAAACTCAACGTTTGCACCTTCTCTGCTTGTTGATAAGCCAGGTGTCTCTGCAGTCACCATCTTTCATTGTAAAAAGAAGCTGCTTCCAGCAAAGCTAAGGACAGACCTAATCTAGGTTTAAAAAAATTAGAAAGCAGTTTGACAACAAGGTTATTTAGCAAACATGCTCTGGAAGGATTTATGTCTTAATTGCATCTGTTAGATTCATATTCATTTAAATTTCTTTGTTTACACACAACATTTAACATTTATTTTACTTAGAATGGTGTGTTCATCTCATGCCTTGATCCAACCAAAATAACTAAATAACTAACTAACTAACTAACTAACTAACTAAAAGCAATATATTTGCTGTTCTTCTTCACTTCTACATTTTCAAACCTTCTATAAAGACTTACATGTACCAAACACTCAGTTTAATTTGGTCTGGTTTCTTAAATTATCTCTGTATGTTACTATGGACACTAACACTAAGTTGAAAAGAAAATCAACCTAACTAGTATACATCAAGTAATACATGAATAGAAAATTATAACCCATTTTCATATAGTCAAGTTATGCTGTCACTGTATTCACATTTTCCAATTAACAAAAAACAAACTATTTATTTGGAGGGTGGAATATGGTGGTGGAAACTGAAGCAGCAGTATGTATCACTTATTCTTATATCAAATTCCGTATGTGTACAAACTGTAAGGAAATCCAATAGTCTTATTTTAAAGAGAATTAGAGAAATACAATTTACCTCGATAGAGAAGTCATAAGGTTGGACACATGCAAATTCAAAGATAAATATTTGTTATGACAAATGACAAGACAGTGACATTCAGTCTATATAAAACAAAGTGAAACAGTCCCTGCTTATTGAAAGCTCAGTTGAATGAGCATATATAATTAAGATGTGAAAAATTACTGTCAAATTCTTTCTGGATTGGCTTGATTATATTCACTCTTAAGTAATCTGCAATCTATTCAGAATCCTTGCAGATACTGCAGATTTGATTGTTTTAATTATAACTCTGTGCTCCATAGAAAAACTTCACTTCTTTTGCTATAATGGAGAATCTATTAGCTTGTATAAAATTTTGCTCCTTTGGCCTTTGTTAGACATCTGAACCCACCACTCACACACTCATACAAAGGGAATAAACTCCTAGGTAGCTGTGGCCCTCAACAAAATTGTATTTTCCTTCAACATATTTTCTTTTCTTGAAATATGCATACAATATAAAGTTCAAAGTTGTGCCTCTGTTTATTCTCTTCCATGGATTTTCAGAAAGTAATTTCATTTTAAACTTCATTATTCTTCCTAGTCCCTAAAAGTTCTATACCATATTTCCTTCTTATGTTCTTAGTGAACTCAAGGCTAAAACTAAATTGAATGTTGATGGTAGAAAACTTTCAGAAAGGGAGGAGTGTTATCAATTTAATTCAGTTATTTAACTTAGATTCTTTTATTTGTTATATGTTATTACTCTCAAAATGAGCCTTTGCAAAATCTGCTTCTGGTTATTTATATCTAGATCTAAAATTTCTGTCGAGAATGTTTGGGGCAAAGTTAGCAATTTCTACTCAATACCTCATTTATACTTATAGTTAGAGCTAATATCCTTATCAATACATTGAGTAAATACTTGTAATTTACATATGTCCTTTTCAACCTTCAGTGTGGATCAAAGCCACCTGTAGGGCTTACTCAAACAAATAACTGCGACCCACCCACAGAGCTCCTGATTAACTCTCTGTTGAGAACATTTGAAAACCGCCATTCTAACTCAGGGTTTCTCTGACTTTATCATTCATGGCAGTTACGTGGCCATGTCTCTAAAGATTTATACCCTTACATAAAAACCTGCATGCATAAAAAGAAGCACAGGTTGGGACCTTATATTTGTAAAATATTATTTCTATGTTACTCATCCCAAATTTATACACAGCAGTATCAGAATAAAAAAAGCAAAGAACCTGGGGTTATGCAACGAGTATTCTTGGAATGTTCTAAATGCATGTATAGTAAATTGTAGCCTTTGTTATCACTATTACCTGGTTTCACCATCTTTTTCTCATCCTCTAGCCTTCTGTAGAAAACTTCCTCCTCCTCCTGTTCCTCTGATTTGTGTGTGTAATCCACTGAATTCCAATAGCGTTGCTTTCATGAGCTTGGTGGGGAAGCAGTTTACTGAAGCAGCCTCTGAAGAAAATGACACCTCCTCTCCCAGGAGCCCCTAATGCTTTGGAGGTTTGAATAAGAATAGCCCCATAGATACATGAATTTGAATGTTTGATTTTCCTAGATTCTTTAGGAAACACTTGGAGGTACTGCTTCCTTGGAGGAAGTGTGTCAGGGGTGAACTTTCAGGTTCCTAAAGCCCAGATCAAGCTTAGTCACCCTTTTTGCTTTGAGCTTGAGGACCAAAAGGTTACTTCTCAGCCCTATGCTTGTCTGCCTGCTATCATGTTTCCTGCCATGAAAATGTAAACAAGCTCCTAATAAAACACTTTTTTATTTTATTTTATTTTTTAAAGCTACCTTGGTTATCTTTGGTCATAGCGTCTCTTCATAGCAATAGAAAAATAACTAAGACAATTGCCAGTGGTCGCTTAGAGAGAACTGAAGTACCAACTTGAAGAAGCTGAGGATGGCAGGGGTGGCTCCATTTTGTTTCTCAGACTCTATCTTAAGTTGACTGACCTTGGAGTGACTTGAACCCCACCTTTTGGTTCTGAGAAGGGCTACGCACCCCTCCACCCTGCTGGTGTCATAAATGTCACAGAATGTGTTAATAATGGGTCCTCTGTGTCAGGGGTCATAAATGCCATAGAATGTGTTAATAATGGGTCCTCTGTGTCAGGGGTCATAGATGCCACAGAATGTGTTAATGGGTCCTCCACTCCACCCAGTAGGCTATCGTACAGATATCTTAGATATATGTCGGTTTGGCCAGGTGGCTTAGAACAATATGCGTAAAGGACATCTTGATTGCTGAACCCCCCCGCAAAAAAAAAAAAAAAAAAAAAAAATTCCCTTCCCTGTAACTGCAAGGTGTGGAATTCCCCGTTTGTATGTTTGTATTTTCCCCTTTAAAAACTCTGCCCCCCTGAGACTTGGGGCTTCACTTTCTAACCTGTTGCATCAGGGAGAATTGGTGGTAGAGCTTAAGCTTGAATAAACATCCTCCTGTGATTTTCAATGGACTGGACTCCTAGTGGTCTTTTGGGGTCTCTCAAATCGGGCACAACAAGCTCATCCCCTATTCCAAAGAGAGTGCTGATCTTCTAATCTTGCACAGGTTTTATGTAGGTGACTGCTATTTTATTGAGTTCATGATGCAATGGCCTATTATATCCATGAGATTTGCTTTTACAGCATTCCTCTTTATTCTTTAAATCTTATAGTTTGGTTTTAACCTCCTCTTCAGAAATGTTTCTGGGCCCTTGGATAGGGATATAAATACGTTGTTAAAGCTAAGCATTTATCATCAATTATTCTTGGAATTTCTACCAATAATTTGTTTTTGCATTAAATACCTCCTGCAGCTTTAGCATTTCTCTGACCTACTAGTGGATACAACATGGGTTATTAAAGACATAAGTTTTCGAGATTAATATTAATATTAAACTAATGGATATTAGCATACTTATTTAGGAGGTGCTTTACAAAATCATTAATTTAGCAAAAGAATAGTAATAGGTTCCCTTCTAGTACCCATGACTTACCCACCCAAGGATATTTGGCTAAGTTTACACTCCCAGGAATGGCTTCAATTCTGTGGAGTGGACATCAAATATAATCAGAAAGTAGTTTACTACCCTCGTGATCATCATACTACTTTAGTCCCAATGAGAGCATTTGGCTGTTGCAGGTCAGTATTGTAGCTCACAGGGCAGAAAGATAGGTGAGACTAGATGGATTTTTCTTCCCCCAAATCCTTAGGCTTGATTTGGGTTCTTCTCATTATTATTGTTTTTAGATTGGCAAGTTTAATTTGGAGTTTCTAGAGAGGCCAAAAAGACAGGAATTAGAGAGGTAGGACATCCTACATCCCCAAAGTCATGGGTTATTAAAATCAAGTCAAGTACCAGGCAGGGTATATATTCTGTGGAAGTTCCGTAGGACCTCCAAGCAGTATAGGGTGTTCCTTTTGATTTTTCTTACTTAGTAGAACTTGATGATAAAATCTTATTGCTGAAGACACTGAACATACCCTTTGGATAAATAACAAAGATCTCAAGTTGGAATTGAGCTGGAAACTCATATATGTTATCTTGCTTTCATGTAATGATTTATAGCCCACTGTTGCTGCAGTCTGCCATGACCAAGTTCTCAAACAAAACACTCAATATTAGCAAGAAAATTCTACTTGCCTAATAGGAAAGCCATAATAATCTGGTGTATTGCAACCTACTAGTGAGTTTCTGTATTGTTACATCAGCTAGCACTGATGTGGAAGCCCTGTTTCAGAGTCACATGGTCTACACAGCTAAGTCAGTCTCTGCTTGCTATATTCAATATGAAATGGAAAACAGAATTACTACTGATTTCATGTGTGTTAGCAGGTTAAGAGATAATAAAGTTGAAGAAACTGTTAGCTAGCAATGATAAAACACATAATTATTTTTAACTTAAGCATAGTCTTGAAGTCAATGGCCTTATTTAGTATACATATCCCCTTTAAACATCATACTTCTCATACAGAGACTCTGATGTGTCATTGATTTTCTTATATGTGTACATTAAGCACAAGTACTTCTCATTACATAGCTCTGTCATGGAATAAGGATATCATATTAAACATAAAATAAAATAAGTATTAGTATGTGTACACTAATATTTCTTAATTATGCTTAACAAAAGTATAGCTTAGTCATTTATTGTACTAATTTAATAATTCCAGGTTGCATAGTAATACTGAATAAAAAATATAAAAAAGGAAAAGGAAAAGAAAGGAAAAAACGGTTAAATAACAGGGAAAGAAAGAAAGAAGAAAAAGGAAGGGAAGGGAAGAGAAGGGGAAGAAAGGGAAGGGAAAAAGAAAGGAAAAAGGAAAAGGAAAGGAAAAAGATTGTAGGGAAGAGCACTGCACAACTTGAGAAGTTTAGGGTGGGGGTTGCAGTATGGCAGCCAAGAGGGTACTGTAATAGTTAGGGACTGAGTGATTCAAAGATAAACTGTTGACCAGTTTCCCCTTTGATATGTTAAATAGGCACTTCAGCCATTTGTCCTAGCTTTGAAACCTAACAAATACCAGATTAGAATATATTGAAAGTAGAGTCGTGTTTTAAGATAATTTATTTTATAGTATTAGGGTATCTTAGATGGTTTATAAAATAGATACTACATGAAAAACATTCTTTCAATTTTTGCTTTTATTTGTCATTTCTCCAATTATTATAAGCAACATAACACTGTTTTTCTTGTTTGCAAATACATACCAAATTAAATCCTCCTTTATAATAGCTATATAAATGGAAATATCATTATTATAAAATGGTTTAGAGGTGTAATATTTCTTATTAATATCAGAACACTTAAAATACAAACTATAAAGTAGAAAAAAGAAAATTGATTTCTTCCTACTTCTTTTAAAATTTTTTTCTTCAGTTATTTTGTGTTATTAGTAAGCGTTGTATTATTACTTTATTTAAATGAAATTAAAACATTGTTATCATTCTTTATAGATATTTCTATGAAAGTAGTTTGAACTATCTCTTATAATCTAATTGTATCTACCATCTCATGTGACAAAATATAGTTTTAGTGGTAATTGTTATCTTCAAATGTGCTTTTGTATATCTTTTTGTAGACAGTCAAAAACGTGTGTACTACTTACTATTACTTTGGAAGTATCTGATTAAATAGTAGTTTAAAGCAAATGTTTTCACCGATTTCTTTTCGGTGAGTATGATTCTACACATGTAGTATTGGTGATTCATACACATGGGTAACTAGGAAACTTCCAAGACACTGGTCACCACAGCATTACAGAGGCTCCTCTGAGTCCTTCCTGTCCACTACCAGGACTTCCAGTCTCTATAGATTGGGGTATCTCTACATGCACTTGGGGCAGACTCATTTGTCGTCTTGTATTTTTACTTTGAAGATCCAGTTCTAGTAAGGTTGAACATGTATACTTTTTACCTAAAGAAATTGTTCATTTTTCTTGCTATTTGAGCCACAAAATAATACCTAGAACAAAATACAATTTTATTCTCATTGTAAGGTGAAGGAAGTAGCTGTCTAATTTTCAAAAATATTCTGATAAAGAAATATACCATGTCCACTTTGTATAAGTTAAATTGAAAGAGATAAACACTACGTCTTGCTGAGTTCCTTTAGACTACAATGACTTACTGGAGTCATTAAAATGAAATCTTCTTTCTCTTCCTTTTCCTCCTTTTACCCTTCATCTCTCTCTCTCTTTCTTATATTACGGCATTCATTTTATGAAAATTAATGAACTAATACGTAGAGAATCTGAATGTCATTGTTGTCTAGCAAATAAAATTTCTACTCTGCTTTCCTAAGTAAACATTTAATCATAGCATTCCATTACTAAATATAAAGTGAGTCTATACATCCAATATTACACCACAGCAATAAAATAATATTCTAAAACACTGTATTTAGTCATATCAGAATGTTCAGGCAATTTTCCTTTAAAGAAGTTTCATAAATATTTGAATTCCTGGATATTTGTGTTTTATTTAAAATCTTCATGAGTGAAAAATCTCCTATGTCTAATTTTCATTTTAGCATCCATAATTTATTTGAATCCTTTTATCTGAAACAGATTTCAAATAAAAAGTTTTAATAAACTGACCATGGTGGACATATACTTGAATTTCTAAAAGATAATTATTAAAAATATATATTACATACTTAATTTAATGATGTCAATGTACTTCTATAACATATAAGGAATAGGTATTGGTAATGTTTTTATTGAATTTTTTTGATATGTATTTTGATCATATTTTTTTCTTTTTCTCTACTCCTCTCAAATCCTCCCTAATTTTAAAGCTATCTGACTTCAATCTTTCTCTCTGATTAATTTTTTTTCCTTCAGTACTGTTCAAAGTACCTCCCAACAGTTCTTCTGTGATGCGGAATGTGAGGCTCCTAGCTGTGTCCAGCTCTATTTCTCCATAGAATATGAAAAGTTCAGTGCTATCTTCTGCAATATGGCTGCAGGTGTGGTAATGTTGGAGAAGTCTAGAAAACACTTGGTAACTCTCCATGTTCAAAAGGCATTAAAATAGAACCAAACACTTATTTAGAAAAACTATACATATATAATATATATGTATGTATGAATGTATACACACATATATATACATATATATGAATGTATACACATATACACACATATAAATATATATATATATGTATATATATACAAACATAGCCTACTTTACAAAAAATATTACAAATAAAAGGTATTTCTTTTGGAAATTACATGATTATTTCTGATAAACAAATAACAATAACAGCATTCTATTTAACAAATGTCCATTTCCCAATCATGTTATCTCCTTCACAACAAATCATGGAACCAACAGTGCTTGCAGCTTCATTTCACCCAACAGGAAAACATTTGTGTTACCAACTAGACAAATGTGTTGCATTTATGGTATCATTCAGTTTTCTATCATGTTATTGAAGTAACCTTGAAAGTTTAGAAAATCTGAGAAAAAATTTTGATTTTTGTATAATAATGCTCATTACATAATAAAATATATTAAGTTGGAGCTAAGAGAGTAGCTACAAATGATGCACTCACCCACATGTTCTTTTTTTACCTATCAGCAAAGCCAACCAACCAACAAAAGCAGTCTCTGTGATGTCTATGCTTTCGCTGCAGACTCAGCCTCACAAGCACTGGCCTTCTGTGTGTATGCTATCGCATTTTGTGTCTGTACAAGTATTTTTGCCACTTTTTTCTGATAAATATATTACAAAATAGTAAATAGTTTAGATGAAATTTTCAAAATCAGTGGCATTTTGCTATTTTTGTTTCTTTTTAATGTGCATTGATGTGTCAATATCTGTTGAAGATCTGGAAGATATGGCAGAATTTGTGCAAACTCATCCTCTTTAAAAAAAATTGTCTTGTTATTTTGTTAATATTCACTTTATAATACCTGATTTCGAAAAATATATATATTATGTTTATATCAAGTTTTAATTTTGTACTTGGCTGACGAGTCATAGGTGTGAAAGAAATTAGTATTTATAACAATTTTTCTAGATTAAAGTTACACCCATAACCCATCAGGATGGCGAAGATCAAAAACTCAGGTGACAGCACATGCTGGAGAGGATATGGAGAAAGCAGAACCCTCCTCCACTGCTGGTGGGAATGTAAACTTGTATAGCCACTTTGGAAATCAATCTGGCACTTTCTCAGACAACTAGGAATAGCATTTTCTCAAGTTCCAGCTATACCACTCCTAAGCATATATCCAAAAAAGGCTCAAGTACACAAGGACATTTGTTCAACCATGTTTGTAGCATTTTTATCCATAATAGCTACAACCCAGATATCCCTCAATAGAGAAATGGACACAGAAATTGTGGTACATTTATACAATGGAATATCTTTTTTGTTTATTTGTTTGTTTGTTTTAATGTAGGGTTTCTCTGTGTAATAGCCTTGGTTGTCCTGGAATTTGCTTTGTAGACAAGGCTGGCCTTGCATTTACAGAGATCCACCTGCCTCTGTCTCCCAAGTGCTGGAAATAAAACAAAATATCTTTTTTTTTCTTTCATTATCCTTTATATATTACCTTCACTTTTCCCTGTTTATATAGTTCATTCCATGATGTTAAAGTTTATTATACTTTACAACACTAAAAAAAAAGCAAGTAAAACTAAATAACTGCAAATCAGAATGTAAAACATAGTTTCACATTTAACTTTTACGTAGACTATATGTGCAGAAAATGTTTGTCTGAAACATTTTTGCAACAGAAATGCATGTATAATATTCCAATGATTAATATACTTTTTTTCATTAATGTCTTATATTATAAAACTTTCCAGTGCTTTCAACTGTGTTTATGTGTGTGTTTTTTAATGAATATTTGAAAAAGCCAAGAAAAATTGCTTCTCAATAAGCAAAGTACTTAACTATAGTGCATTTATATTTGCATAATATCTGCATTTAAGCATAATTGTTTTATGAGGTAAACAGCAGTTTTAATGTGATATTCTGTTAAATGAATCTTCTCAGGGTCTTGTCCGCCAGACAGAAAGGAGAGGAAAAGAGAGGAGAGGGGAGGGGACGGGACGGGCCAGGAAGGGAGGGGAGAGGAGGCGGGAGAAACACACATGAGAGAGAGAGAGACAGAGACAGAGACACAGAGAGACACAGAGATTTTCGAGGAGAAAAAGAGAATGAAAGAGACAGACAAGACAGAAACAAAGGAAATCAAGAAAGACAGAGTCAAAAAATGAGACTCTGAGAATGAGCAAAGATGTTGAATCTTTTTCTTAGTATATAAATTAATACTTCAAAATTAATATTAAGCCATATAAGAATGTGTTCAATAAAGAAGAAAACGTGGTAGTAGAATAAAATAGTAACTTGCCAACCTCAATTTCCTTTAGTCCCTTTATAAGTATATTATCAGCGGGTCTATGAAACTAAGTATTAAATACATAGCCAAAAATAATTTTGTGAATTTGTTGTTTCAAATATTACAAATACTAAGAAAAAAATATTTTTTTAAACTATAGACATTCATGTCTTGCTTACATATTGAATAAACACCATGACCTTCTAGCTTTAACATAATTTTAAGTGCCTCAAAAAAAAAAAAATTAAGTTTAGAATGTGTCCTGATGAAAATTAGACTACCTAACATTTGATAGTTTCTTTGTTCTTTTTCCTAGTTGTTTCATCTTTTAACTTTTTAAAAAAGTTGTCTGACATAATTCTTCACAGCTGCAAATATTATATTTACTTTGTTTAGATGGTAATTGCTATCGGATTTATTTGTGGAGCTATTTAACTCTTTATTGCTTAATTTGACAATATTTTCATCTCTTCTAAAGATAATACTCATTTTGATTTCTTTCTATTCTTCTGTCTCATTGTCTAGTTATTTTTCTTTCTCCTTTTATTTGCATATTCTGAATATTTAATATTTTGAGTCATATGTGACTTCTCTGTATTCTTTAATCTATTATATATTTGAAGTTCATATTGAATCATTTGTTTTTTTACAGAATAATTCTTAGTAGTACAGCACATTTCTTTCTAGCACATTTGAATCACTGCTCAAATGTTTTCCTCTTGGAAAGTTTAGCTTTCCTAACACAGTGCAAATCTATTCAAAGGTGGAGAGGCAAATATCAGCCACATCCCACATCAGCGATGCGAGTTGGAGTTCATATCCTTCACTTTGTACCTCTCCTGGGCTGAGTAGCTTTTTTGTTTGATCTGAGAAATGAAGGTGCTGTCTGGGACCTGTCTGTCACAGTCACCTGCCAGCAACCATTATGGACTGCACAAAAACTGCATAAAATTCTTCTTATCATGGGTGGAAGTTTGCAGTACAGATGATTCCTTTCTCTGTCTGGTAATTCACTGCTTATACCTAAGAATACAATTCAAAAGGTCAAGAGAAATGGAAAGTGATTTTAATGGAGATCTAAGACTTTTAAGCAGAAGAAAAATGATGAGCTACTTTAACCTCCTTAAGAAATTTAACACATAAATCATTCTTTCAGTTTTATATAAATGGTAAAATGCATGGGAGATAAATCAAGGAGCTAGAAAAGAGCTAAGTAGTCACTAGAAGATAACTTTAGATTCAAGAAGGCATATCTTCAGCAGAGTCCATTCCCTAGTTTCTAATTTATGGCAAATGCTCTTAATGTCATGCAAACTACTAATGATTGCAGTGCAAATACATAGCAAAGAGACTGCAATTTAAATGAAGGTTTTTTATCAATAACCCAGTTTATATTCATCTTTTGGAAACAGGTCTCTGTAAGATTAAATATAAACTAAAAATACCTTGAGTTTCAAAAGTGTCAAAGTTTTAAATTAGAGTCTATGTAAAGGTCCTGTGATTCAGTTTGATTCATTATTGAGATTACTTGAAAGAAAACACTGAAATATGCTGCTTTAATAACTCATTAATTTGAATCTGGGGGCACTGATTCTAAATTTAACTATAGCCAGATAAAAGTAATATTGTTATACTTACTGAATAATTCACTGAGATCCAAAGCTAGAAAAAAAAAAATGTCTGGGTGTATCTAAGAGCTACTGTACTTGTCAAAAGAATTTTGGAAGTATAGATCAAAGATGACCTAAATGTACAAAACACCTATATTTTACAATGACTGACATATTCAGGAGTTGTGTAGCTCAAAACAAGAATGTGGGAGGTCTATAATTTATAGTGGGCAAATATCTAACATGTTTCTTATATTCCCCATACATAAAGTGAAATTGATGATAATAAAACCAACGAGTATTACTACAGTTAAATAAACGATTAAAGAACTGGTGATATATGGGCGAATGATTGTCTTGTAGGGAAAAGCTGTGTCATGCTTATTGGTAGAGTTTTTTAGAATTGCTTGCTTAGACTTCCTTTCTCTATTTTGTTATATTTTTACATATACATACAATATTATGATCACATTCACCCTCATTCACCCTCATTGCCTTCTGTTATCCTATTTGCTCTACTTATGAATCTCTTCTTCTTCCCAAGTAGTCCCTTGTGGATATGCTGTTGAAGACAATAACACCCAATTAATCCTCAGCCTTTGACAGTCAACACATCAGGAAAGAGTAGGGCTTCATGAGTCCTTCTTTGTCTACGATAGGATGTGAGAGGCCAGACCTTTGCAGGTGTCCATCCTTTCAGCACATTCATGACTGTGATGCCTGTGTCACATTTGGATGATAGGGTGTAAAGTTACTTCTCTCTATCCACTGCCATTTACATTCAGTTCTTGGCATTTTCTATGATATTCTGTGGTCTTTGGAAAAGGTGATATGAAACCAATGGCACAACACTCGACTATTCTCATTACTTTGACCACACAGAAGTGCTCAGCATTCAGTTATTCTTGGCAGTTTGACCATAATGAGTGTTGACATTAACCATCTCTCTCTCTCTCTGGAAAAGGAGAGTCTCTGACTCAAGCTGACAGTGGAATTAGTCTATGGAAAGAAGCATAACTTTTTTTTAGGAAAAAAAGGCTGAAAAGATGTTTGGTTACTAAACATTCTGTAGCAAGCATCACAAAGGAGTTTACTCAAAACTAAACAGTCTTGCTTGTCTTCTTGAGACAATTATGTCCCATGAAAAACACAACTAACACCAGATTTCTGCAGGAATATTTGATGGATATTGTTTTACAGTTTTGAGACATGAGTATCATCACAGGTAGCAATGCCCTGAGCTAATATTGATGATGGGTGTGATGGGCCAGGAGGGTTTAATACCATGATCAACTTGCAGGACCACTAAAATATACAGCAAACAATATTTTACAAACTAAAATTTCAAGTTGAATACATTTTCTATAAGATGCATGAATAAATATAGCAAATAACAAACACTCATGTTTCTTGCTATTTGATACAATGCAGTACTTAATATAACTTAATATATTATATAATATAATAATATATAGAAAAAATTTGAATTGTTAAAACCTAAATGTACATAATTCTTAACAGTCTATAATGACATATAGCTTTCAATTTCTAAAAAATTTTAAGAAAATTAGTAATTCTACAATGTATCATTCATAACACTGTATACTTTGTCTTTTAAAAATCAGAGAAGTAACATTTATGACATGATAAGCATTTTATTAATCTATTATTATTGATGTAATAAAAGATCTTATTATTTAATAAATATCATAGGTCATATCAGGTGATTAATATTCTTCACAACTATATTGCTAAAAACATCGTATTGTACAATGTAAGACTGAACCTTGAAATTGTGAAGAGTCTCAGATTTTGTGAGTAACTCTATAAAACAGTAACATTGCTCACACAAGCAACTATTAAAACTAGATGAACAACTGATTTTTTTTAAGAAAGGAAGATTTCTTTATGATAAGTTTTGTACTCAATTATAAGTGGATATTAGAAATATAATATAGGATAAACATACTAAAGTCTGTACACCTAAAGAAGATAAGCAAGAAGGAGAACCCTTGGTAAAGTGATCAATTCTCACTCATAAAGGAAAACTGGATAGACATCAGAAGAGGGAGAAAACAGGGTACAGGACAGCAGCCTATCACAGAGGGCCTCTGAAAGATTCTACCCCACAGGGTATCGAAGCAGATGCTGAGACTCATAGCCAAACTTAGGGCAGAGTGCAGAAAATCTTATGAAAGAAGGGGGAGATAATTAGACCTGGAGAAGACAGGATCTCTAGAATGAGAGCGAGAGAACCAAAAAAAAAAAATCTGAGCAAAGGAGTCTTTTCTGAGACTGATACTCCAACCAAGGACCAGCATGGAGATAACCTAGAACCCCTGCACAGATTTAGCCCATGGCAACTCAGTCTCCAAGTGGGTCCCCTAGTAATAGAAATAGGGACTGTCTGTAGCATGAAGTCAGTGGCTGGCTCATTAAAAGGCCATCTTTTAAATTAATTTATTTTCTATTGATTACAGTTTAGTCACTTTGTATTGCAGCTATAGTTCCTTCTCTCATCCCCTACCTATCCCACCCTTCTTCCTTCTTCTCCTCCCATGCCCCTACCCAAGTCTACTGATAGGGGAGGTCCTCCTCCCCTTCTCCCTGACCTTAGCCTATTAGGTCTCATCTCAACTGGCTGCATTGTCTTCCTCTGTGGCCTGGTAAGGCTGCTCCCCACTCAGGGGGAGGTGATCAAAGAACCAGCCACTGAGTTCATGTCAGAGAAAGTCCCTGTTCCTATTATTAGGGAACCCACATGGAGACTGAGTTGCTGTGGTTTATATCCATGCAGGGGTTCTAGGTTATATCCATAAATGGTCCTTGGTTGGTCTATCAGTCTCAGAAAAGACCCCTATGCCCAGATTTTTTTTGGTTCTGTTGCTCTTCTTGTGGAGCTCCTGTCCTCTCCAGGTCTAACTATTTCCCCCTTCTTTCATAACATGCATTCTACTCTGCCCAAAGTTTGGCTATGAGTCTCAACACCTGATCTGATACCATGATGGGTAGAGTCTTTCAGAGGCCCTCTGTGGTAGGCTCCTACCTTGTTCTCTGTTTTCTCCCTCTTCTGATCTCCATCCCGTTTGCCTTTCTGAGTGAAGATCAATCAATTTACCAAGGGTCCTCCTTCTTGCTTAGCTTCTTTAGGTGTACAGATTTGTGAAGTATCTCAGAAGCAGAAAGACACACATGGTATATACTCACTTATAAGTGAATATTAGAAATATAACAAAGTATAAATATACTAAAATTTGTACTCCTAATGAGAGACCATATTTTAAACGTGCCCACAGTGCTATTGATCTAAACTCAAGCTTCACAATCCCTTAAAGTTCTGAATGAATCCAATATGGCCAAGTCAACCTAATAATTTCCCATAACCCATCAGTCTTATTTTCTCTTGGATAGATTACAGAATTGTTTTACCTTTTCCCCCATAAATGTCAAACACATTTTAATGACATATTATTTGTCCAATAGAGAAGAGTAAGTCATCAATTTGTGCAGGCAGAGTCATAAGTAATCTAAAAGACAGAGATATTTGGAAGAAGAATTCTACTTTTCTTGATTTTGAGAATAATTAGTATCTCACACCAAACATTAATGAAGTTTAACCCATATAAGAAAGAAGCTTCACAGGTGTTAAGAGATTCTCAAATAAGGCTTACATTTTCCAGAAATGAATGTATGGATATCGTAATGCAGTAAATGTAACGAACAATGAGTGCATATGTGTCAGTAGTTGTAGCTGAAGCTAGCTTTCATTATGATAACAATTTTATGATATGTACAGAAAAAAGGGAGAGGAAGTGTGAAAAGAAGAGAGAGAAGAAGACACACAGACATATAGACAGACAGAGCAATTCACTGGAGCTTTAAAATTAATCTTTATTCTTCACCAAGAAAAACATATGTGGTTAGTCATATAGATGAATGTTTTATAGATGAATGTATTAAAATAGTAGAGCCAAGGTGGATGACTTTGACAAAAAAATGCAGTCCTTTTGAAGGCCAAATAAACTTGGTGAAGATGTTAAATTATTTGTAGGGTTTTTTTTAATTTATCTTTTTTTATTTTCACTAGATATAATGATATGAATGCAATTAAGCATTCAACTGAGAATTAACGCTTAAACTCAGAAATGAAGGGGAATTATATTCAAAATTAATTATTTGATTAATTTTATTAAATTAATTTTATTATATTTATTAAAATTATTTGAATATTTTTCTCAAGGTCATCTTCTTGATTTTAGAGAAGTAGCAGACTGGCTATGCAGCTTGAATGAATACTAACTTTATCTGCTACTCATGTCTGTAGAATAATTTTTTTAATTAAACAAAAGAATAAATAATTGAGAGAACACTGGCTATTTAAGAACTTTAATTACCAATGACATAAACAGATGTTATAAAATAATGAACAAAACCACCAAATTTGCTATTCATATATGGGCATAACTGAAAGAGAAATTGTTGAGCCAATCAATCAAAGAGTTAATTTGTGCTTAATTCTTTTTTTATAAATTTATTTTTAATTAAAGTTTATTCACTTTGTATCCCTGCTGTAGCCTCCTCCCCTATCCCTTCCCAATTCCACCCTCCCTTCCTCTTCTTCTCCTATGCCACTCCCTCAGTCCAATGATAGGAGAGGTCTTCTTCCCCTTCTATCTGACCATAGTCTGTCAGGTCTCATCAGGACTGACTTCATTGTCTTTCTCTGTGGACTGGTAAGGCTGCTCCCCCTCAGGTGGAGGTGTCCAAGAGCCAGCCCATGAGTTTATGTCAGAGATGGTCCCTGCTCCTATTATTGGGGAACCCTCTTGGACACTGAGCTGGCATGGGCTACATCTGTGCAGGGGTTCTAGATTATCTCAATGAATGGTCCTTGTTTATTCATTATCTCAATGAATATCAGTCTCAGGCTTAATTCTTAAAAGTGAGTGGAGCATAAAATTCTGAGCAATGAAATAGCTTTTGCTAGAAGATGGTATAAAAAAGATCATTTTAAAACTCTTTGCTAGTAGACAGATGAAGCAGACTTTGCGCTGTTTTGGGGTCATTGTTAGCACCATGACTGCACACCACAGAGATATATTTGACAAGTGTTTATGGAGAGGGGAAATTCACTCACTTTTCAGAGGGAAGTATGCTTCTTAAGCTGCTGCTAGATTTGACTTTCATATTTTTTAATCACAATTGTAATATCATTTAAGATAGAAGACCACGGGGTGGCAAAAAAGACCACCTGAGGTACATGGAAAGGTGCTCTCTAACCTACTGAGCTGCTGGCTGTGCAGTTTGCTCCGTGTTCCCAACTTTGTGAGTTCTCACCCGAGCTTGGATGGGCTTTGGTGATGCATCTGTCTCTGAGTCGTATCTGCTTCCATAAGTAACTCCTCACCCATGTTCCTGTAAGTAACCTAAACAAAACTCATTGATTCACCAAAAAGAAAAAAAAAAAGATAGAATTTATGCATTGTTTTAATTCATCATCTATAAAGCACTTGCTAATAGACAGAGACACCTGAATTGAAGAGAAAATTGTATATGTAAGCATATTTAACCCATGACTAAGTAATTGGGAATCTATGGTGTAGTAGAAAATAAAACTGTATACACTGACATTAATGAATATTTTTGTACTCTCTGTGCAACAGTTTTGCAATATTGTTGATGACAAGCATACTTATTCTACTGTTATTATGGAAATTTTTCTCCTAGCAGATTCTGGTTATTGCTCATAACTATTTTTATGCGAGAGTCCAAGGGCTGGCATAATTTCAGCTGCAAACTAACTGAAAAAAAAATTAGAAGCAAATTTCTCTCTTACATTTTCTAATTGCACACTGGTTTTTCATTTAGAATTTCAATTGAATTTTTCACTCAACTTCTAAATAAGTGACATTCTGAGTCAAATCTTACTGTTGCTGCACCCAAACCACTCCCTCCCTAATACACTGTAGAGAAATATATGTAATCAAATCTATATTGTGAAGATGCACTCTAATAAAATAATTACAAATTATTTTATTGCTTAATTATATCTTTATATATTTGAATAATAGGCATTATTTGAAAAAAACATTAAAAGTATTCTTTAATAATTTCAATTGAAAAATAAATAACTCAAATATCATTGGTATATCTGTGAGAAATACTTTCAGGTTGGTAATGTATGATTATTTAGAAGTTATGCAAAATTACATTGAGTTGTCAAAATATTTTATGAAGATTGATAAGAATGTTTCAAATTAAGAAGAAAAATTAATAACTACTCTGCTTATTCTTGACAAGGGCGGATAGAACAAGTGGTTTGGAATATAAAGGAAATTTCCAAAAAAAATAGTTATATTGTAAAACTATTTCTCTTCTAACAGAAAAAAAATTGCCTATTTAAAATTAAATTGAGTGTGTGATAACAAGTTTTCAAAAAAAATAACTTCATAAAACACAGAAACAGGAACATCAAAAGCAGGTTTTAAAAACAATGGCAGATACATTTTGGGTTTTCTAATAATTCCTCAAACTTGTATCTATTAAAAAACCTTCATTGTTTGAAACATTGAGCTATATTCTGAGCATAGAAAAATAAGATAAATATATTCTGACCAAATTCTAACAGCATGCTTTAAGGGATATTGACATAAGCATAATAAAGTTATGTGGTATCGGTAGTGATGGGCAGAGGCTGATGAAATACTTAAGAGAGCCATTTCATTTTTCTGTTTTTCCTTTTATAAGTGCAGTGATCTTTATGTGTTTCGTTTCAGATCAGACTATCCCTAATTATGAAATTCACAATTACAAATGATCTCTTGAACCCCATGTCTCCAAACAAATCCTTATAGTTTACATACATTTTTTAATGATTCTTCTGTAATTGAACTCTGAATTCTGCAAATATTTACACACGGAGCCTGGTCTTTTAGAGCTGTGAATATAAACTAGGAGGCTTGCTAGTCTCCAGTCAACAACAAGAGATTTCAACTATGACGACAGACCTCAGAAGACTGAGACATCGTGGATCTCTGCACCTAACCCAGGAGTCTGAGATGCTGAAATAGAGATGTGGCAGGTGCGGAGAAATGATGAAGTCCAGGGGTAAGTCTTTGGATCCACACACTGCATGTGCTGCAATGGGTTGAACCCTTCAGTGACAGTAATACCTTGTCAAGTTCTTGTTAACTTCACCTTTTAAAATCACACTCACTCTCTCGTGGCTTTGATAGACTCTTTCCTCCTCTGATATTTTCAAACCAACCCTAGTATCTCAGATTCTTTGATAGTCTTTCTACTTCCTTTTCTCTCCTTACCACAATTTGTTTCAGATATTTTATTTTAAACAAAAGCAGAAAGAGCCAACGACATTGGGTTGCTTCTGTATTAGTTCTGTATAGATCATAAGAACCATAATTACAAAGACTGACTGCTTCTTAGAAATGGGAGTGGGGAAATATAAAGGTGGAACATACAACTATAAATTTCCAATGAATTATTCTCCTACTGAAAGCATAGTCTATGAGAGGGATTAGCAAAAAGGAGTCTCAGCAAATTAAGCACTCTGGTACCCTAGGAATGTGTGGTCATCTGCATCTTTTATATGCTTTGCTAGACTTTGTCAGGCCAGCAGCTGGTTAGCAATTCTGGCCGCTGTTTGAAAACAGCCTGCTTTGGGATTTTACATATTTTGTACTCCAAATCCCTAGTCCTTTGGTTCTTTCAAATGAGTGGCCACGGGGCTTTTGATTTAGCACCTTAAAGTCTTCTTTAAAGTCATTGCATGTGCTCTCCAGATGTCCCACATTTCAAGAGTAAAACACAGTCTCTATAGTCCCTAGGTCATAAATATACATTTCTTGTCCCTGCTGCCAAGGAGACATGACTTTTTCCACTACAGTTATTGTCATTATTGTCTCTCATTATTAATAGAAATTTCCACTCAATAGCAATTAAGGTTTTAAGACTTTTTCATCCTATTATCCCATTTGATTCTCATGAGAACCCTGAAAACTAGGCTTTGCAATTTCACATTTCAAACAGGAGACTTCAAAGGGCGTGTGGTACATACAGAAAGACGGATATACAAACATGAAGCCTGAAGTGGAGGTTTCTGGTTTCATTGAATAGTCAGTTATGTCATGTGATGTTCTGCTGTGAGCTGTCTTATGAGAGAGGCATGATTATGACCAGCTGAAAACATATAGAGGTGGACTCTGAGGAGAGGAGATATATAGAAGCCCACAGACAGTGAGATAACACTTTTTGGATCAACATCTTTTCACTGGTCTTTGTTCTTCCACACTTCACTTCGCCTAGAGAAACATTCCAGAGAACTTCTAGGGCAATCCCATTGAGTCTTGTAGCTTTCACTGACTCGTTCTAATTCAGTGGAGTCTGACTGCTTCTGCTGGATTGTGCAGATTCGTGTGGCTGCTTTGTGTTGGCGTTTGGACTGGACTGCTGGTATCTGGACAACTCACCCCAAGGAACTACTTAAATGGTCTACAACCCCCTTTTTCTAGTAACCTTCTATTCCCCCTATCCCTGGCCAGTGGGTTGGAAGGGAAGTAGAGGCATTTAAAAGCCCTAAATAAAGCATGTTTGTTGAAAAAAACAAAATCACACTCACTCGGAAATTCACACACACACACATGCAGACACACACACACACTCACAGACACATATACACATACACACAACTTCTTAGTGGTTCTTTGTAGTCAAAGAAGTAAGTGGAATTAAATTCTGGAAAAAATGACCCGCCTTAGACCAACACAGAAGAGTGCTGTCAAGGGTCACATCTTGCCAGCTGTAATCTGCACATAACCTATTAACCATAAACTCCAATACAAATGTTTCCTAGCTTTCTTGATTTTTCTCTCCAAACACAACCAACCATTCACACCACTTTCAAATTAACCTACCAAATCTCCTTTTTGTTATTAGCTGGTAATTTTTCACCTTTTAAATTTACATTTCTTTTTGTATTCTATAACAGAAATTTACATATAAAGTTTCCCCTTAGACTATTTGACATTTATTGAGAAGACATTAAAAATGTCTCAGAAAATTAAATAAGGTATTCAGAGGCACTTGTTAAGCTATAGTTGAAATACGTGTAAATAATAAAGCAATTATTATATAACATGAAGCTATAATTGACATTTTCATTATATGCATACCTTTATGTATTTTTTTTACAAATCACCTCAGCTTGTTGCAATTCCTTGTAAGCCTGAAGAATAAAAATTATTATTCATAAATACCTTGGTCATTATATATCCTAACTCTACTGGTTTGATGTAAATACCTCACCAAACATTAATCACAGGTTGTGATAATTCATGGACAGCCTGACAAGTAAAATGACTGCTTTTTATTCTGCATTTTTAGTACAGTTTTATGACAATTACTCCCTTACAACCAAGATGACATATTATAGCCAAATGGCATCAATTGTCTGTCATGCTGTTTAAATACACAGAAACTGTCACACCAAAGAGTCTGTTTCCAGTTGTTTGGAAAATTAATTGTGTTCTCTGGAAAAAGAGTTGTACAGTTTTTAAGCATGCATTGCGTTCTAATTTATACTTGGTTTTAATTTTATTCATTTTGGAAATGCTCTAGGTGGCAAAGAACATAAAAATGACATCAGTGTATATCAGCTCAGTGTAGCGAAATAGCGTACCTGTGTATTTCTAAACGATTACAAAGATATATTGTACAAATTTTTAGCTATGGTAGAGTGAGAAGATGAAACCACTCATTGTAAATTAGGGTGAGTCAAAAAGATCATTGTATTAGTGACATATGCAGTCACCTGGGAAATGAACGATTTTCATCTATGGCGTTCATAGCATTGTGGTGAATTTAACGCTACCTTGTGAATTTTCACATGCCCTTATAACTTATTTATTGTTACCAATTAGCAAAACACAACGTTGTTACTAATTTCTACATTATTTACTACATGTGTGATGCAAGAGATTGTACCAGTTCCTCACACAGCTGTTCTACTCCTGTGTTACCCTGCCTTAGAGTTACAAATTAAAAACTGCCTTTACAAACGCCTTCTTAAATTTAAAAACTAATCTGAATGTCTATTTGATGTTTCTTGTTAAATGCCTTGTAGATATTTCCAGAATAATGCAATAAACACTGAGCTCTTTATATGCTCCACACTGAAGGATATTATTCTTGTTTTCCGTATTAGTTATTAGAAAATCTATCTCTATTTGGTCATTTCAATGTTGGTAAAGAACTTTTCATCGTGTTTTATTTTTTATGATATCCTGCATATCTATATGTGAATTTTATTTTCTTTGCTTTTAAAATTAACATCAATCCAATATTTTCATTATATTCATTGTTACTGTTTAGTTCAAAATGTGAGATATAGTTTAAATAAAACAAATAATATTCCAACCAACCTTTGTGTTCTTGCCATTGCTTTTGCAATATACTTCCAAAAGTAAAATGAGAGAGGATTTGGAGGGAAGAAAGGGAAGAAGAAAATTTAATTATGTTATAAGCTTAAAATGTAAATTGGCTAAATGAATATGAAATGGTAAGATTGCATCTCTCACGGAAATTCTCCCAGTATCTACCTTTCCTTGTTTGATTAAAGGCCAGCCTCTTTGGAAGAATGATTAAACTCAATCTTTGACATTGAATGGATAAGTCTTGGTGGTTTGCTCATATGCCCTGGGCCACCTACTGTTTGATTGTATTCCTGCTCCTACCCTGTCATACTATCAGGTACTAGTCACATACGGTTTGAAGATTTTTGTGTATATAAACCTGTTTTTGTTTTAGTCTCAGGTGTGGGATGTGGACTGATTCAGATTGCCCACAGCAGCAGAGTATTTGCCTTGTGCTGGCTCTGAGAGGAGCTCTTTGTCAGCAGCAGATAGTTTAAATCTGAGGACTCTGGAGAGAGAATGTCAGAACACAGAGTGGAGCAAGGAGAAAGAGCAAGGCTGCTCCTGCTTCTTCCTTGCTGCTCCTAGTTGCTGTTGTGACACAAGAAGTTAAAGATCTGCTGAAAAGAGGACTGGACTGGCTCCAAGGAACTCCATGACCCAACAGCAGGAAGTAACTAAGAACCGTGCCCCCTTTCCCACTAACACTTTCTCTCTTCTACCTGCTGTTGGGGTGTTGGAAGGGATTAAGGTGGAGTAGGGAGAAAAAGATAAGAAAAGCAAATAAAAGAGGGTTTTTTTTTTGTTTTTGTTTTTGTTTTAAACTAGCAGGTACAGAAGATTTCATTGAGAAAAATGAAGCTCCTTAGATTCAAAGACTTAAATTTCTTTTGGAATTTATATTCTCTCTCTCATTTTATATAAGCTATACTCCCTCAAAACCCTCACATATACAACTTTATGCTATATTCAAATTCAAGCCTCCTTTTTCCTTAAATATTATTGAATGAATATTTAGATTCTCTTAGGTATTCTTTGATTTGAGGTATCACTTTTGGTGAAATGTGAAAGCCTAGTCTGGATGTAAGAAAGTAAGATCAAAGATAATAAGTATTTGCTGTTTCTCACACTCCTGGAATTAACAGACTGTGTTGAGGAAATGGGCTGAAATCATAGTCTTGCGCTGGGAATGTGCAGAGGTAAAAAGTTTCATAGTGATTAGTAAGAACTTGATTATGTCCAGCATTGCCAAATCCATTAAAAAAAAAAAAACATTCATTTTTGCTATGAGCTTTCTTCCTTGTTGATAACAACATTGTTTGTTTCCTTTATTTATTTATTTATTATTAGTTACATTTTATTAACTCTGTATCCCAGCTGTATCTGCTCCCTTATTCTCTCCCAAACCCTCCTTCCCACCTTCATCTCCTCCCTGCCCCTTTCCAAGTCCACTGATTGGGGAGGGCCTCCTCCCCTTTCATCTGATCCTGTTTTATCAGGTATCTTCAGGACTGGTTACAAAGTCCTTCTCTGTGGCCTAGCTGGACTGCTCCTCCCTTGGGAGGTGGGGAAGTCAAAGAGCCTGCCCATTTAGTTTAGTTTTCTTAATAAAATTTTTCCATGGTAAGTATACTTTAAGAATCCACTTGTTAAGATTCAAATACAAGATAACAGTTTATTCAAGTTTTTTCTTATTTAACATTTATCTCTTGCCTCCTCATCTTTTAAAATCCTGCTTCTTGTCTTTTTTGTTTTATTTTCTTCTATTAAGAGAAAGTTTTTTATTGTTATTTTCTTCCTCCCTGTACTTGGAAGTATGTGCATGGTTTACTCTTCATTATAAATCAACATATTTTGTTCCCTAACATGCACATCCTTCACTATATATCAACGTATCTTTGACTCCATAATACACATAAGTTACCCCAAAAATTCTAGCAGAGAACTCCTACAGCTGATAAACATCTTCAGCAAAATGGCAGAATAAAAAATTAACTTCAAAAAATCAGCAGCCATCCTTTATGCAAACAAAAAACAGGTTGAGAAAGAATTTAGGGAAACAACACTCTTTACAATAGTCACAACTAATGTAAAATATATTAGTGTTATTCTAACAAGGCAAGTGAAAGACTTATATGACAAGAATTTCAAGTCTGTGAAGAAAATAGTTGAAGAAGATATCAGAAGATAGAAAGATCCTTCATGCTCATGGATAGGTAGGATTAATAAAGCAAAAATGGTCATCTTACCAAAAGGAATATATAGATTCAGTGCAGTCCCCTCCAAAAATCTAACACAATAATTAACACAATACTTTATTCTTTCTTTAGATTGGGGAAATTTTCTTCTATGCTTTTGTTGAAAATATTTTTTCGTCCTTGGAGTTGGGACTCTACATTCTTCTATTCTTATTTTTCTTTTTTTTTTTTTTCAATGCAGTTTATTCAGGAACCTTGAACAATCATCTGACCCTGGGGAAAGCCAGCCCACAGCTTAAATAGCCTCTGGGTAGCCAACCCCAGTGTGCCACGTGGGCAATGCAGATAGGTCCACATACATGGAAGCAAGCCAGATCCTCAGCCTTAGCCAAATGTGGAGTTTTTTGTGACAGAGAGCACTCACCATCGGGAAGGTGGAAGGTGGAAACCAGCTCCATCTTTAAGGCGCGGCATTACACAGCTCTCTACAGTTCCCCCTTTTTGTTTTAGACGCATCAGGCAAGAGTAGAGGTCTGATCTCTGATATTAGAAATAAATTGGGACTTTGTACAGATGTTCATTTAGGTGTCATCCACCCAAACAGCATCAGACTTGTCCGATACGTTTTTCTCAGAGGCGGGACCTGGGGCATCAACCCACATGCATTCAGACATGCTCTTCTCTGGGTCGAAAGTGGCTGACCCTGAGTGCAGTGCTTAGCCTCACATCCTGAGCGTAACATTTTAGCTTTTTATGGTAGCCAACCATGCTTGGGGAGACTGTCCTGCTTCAATGGCTGTAAAGGCCTGAATGATCATGGCTGCATCACACTGTTGTGAGACTCTAATCTTGCATATACACCACAGGCAAACCAAGGAGACCAACACCAGAAGGCCTGCTAACGCTCCCATGCTTGCCCATTCCTTCAGATGATTCATGACTACAGCAATCCATGTTGATAATCCTGTGGCTAGTCCTGCGTCCACTCTGGTAGAATTTACCGTGACAATGGCCACTCTCAGCTGCTCCATCATAGTATCGAATTCTCCAGTCCAATTACCTAAAATATAGCTAGACAATTATTTAGACAGATTTGCAGCACAGGGAAAATTCTCATGTTGTATGCTAGTGACACAAAGTCCATCATACTTTCATTGACAGCCAAGTTGAGCGATTTGCCATAGGGTATCAATTTGCTCCTGCACGAGGTCAATCCTCTGATTGAACACCATCAAGCCTCCTTTTAGTTGAGCATTAATTCCTTTTTGCACATCTAAGGTATGAGCTACATTGGCTAAAAGATTATTTAGGTTCTGAGCAGTCTGCACAGTATGACTCATGGCTAATGCCGCGGTGGTAGCTCCAACAGCCGCCAATGAGATGGCAGTAACAATGGCGGCTGTAGTTCCAAGATCCCTTTTTTGTCTGAGGAGAGTCATAGTGTGAGGGGCATCAATGGGCACAGGCACCCAGCGAGGCATGCAAGTAACCAGGGCATACCTAAATTCACTAGCATTCCAGCATTGGCAAAAAAGCAAGTATCATTACCACAATTACTTGGCTCTATCTGGCTAATAATAAAAGAAAATGGGGAATAAAAACAAACAGGTGTGGGCTTATAGGAAATATTATGAGAAGCCTTAACCCCCTCGTTGGTACATCCTTCATCAGTTCTAGAACTAGCAGTGGTGGTGTCCGAGGTCTCCTGGTAGGTTCAGGAGACCATTGCCCCCAGGGGCGAGATGTGCTCCATGTAAATTGACTAACTCCATGTTTTCCTCCACTTTTGAAAGTTATTTAAGGTTCTTAAATTATTTTTCCCTCTTTTTTTTAATTTTTCATTAATTACACTTTATTCATTCTGCATCCCCCCATAAACCTCTCCCTCCTCCCCTCCCAATCCCACCCTCCCTCTTCCTTCTGCATGCATGCCTCTCCCGAAGTCCACTGATAGGGGAGGTTTCTTATTTTTCTTTGGTTATGTCTTTTTATAGTATTTCAGATGTTACGGATGTTTTGTGTTAGGAATTTTTTAGATTTAACATTTTCTTTAATTGGTGTATCAATTTCTTCTGTTGTATCTTCTATGCTTGAGATTCTCTCTTCCAGAACTTGAATTTTGTTGATGATGTTTTAATCTTTTTTTCTTGTTCTCTTTTCTCAGTTTTCCAACTCCAGGATTCCCTCATATTCTGTTTTCTTTATTGCTTCTACTTCCATTTTTAGGTCTTGAACAGTTTTATTCATTTCTTTCACCTACTTAATTGTGTTTTCCTGTATTTTTTTTTTCTTTCTGTTAAGGGAAAGGTTTTTCTTGTAGATATAAGAGAGAACAGCCAGGGGCATCTTGAAGAGTCCAGATGAGAGAAAAAAAAACTTTTCTGTAATGTTTAAAGGATTTATTAGTTCTCTCTTTGAAGGCCTCTAACTGGTTGATTGTATTTCTTTAAGAGATTTATTCATTTCTTCTTTAAAGGCCTCTATCACCTTCGTAAAGTTGGATTCAAGGCCATCTACTCTTGCTTCATCTGTGTTGAGATAGACAGGGCTTGCTGCAGAAGGATAGCTCTGCTCTGGTGCTGCTATATTTTCCTGGATCTTGTTGATTATGTTCTTAAGTTGGCCTTTATACATGTGTCTGTCTTCGGTTTTGTTGAAATGTTCCTGATGCAGGACTGCTCATTAAGTTAGACAGAGCTTTGGGCCTGAAAATGGAGCTCAGGAAAGAGTAAGCTGCTCACCTCTGGTAGCTGTGTCCTAGACGGACCCGAATGTTCCTGGTTTCCTGCAGTCCTCTGCTCAGCTGGCTATGCCCCAACTGGATTAGGCAGGTAAGGAATTTGAAGCAGTGGCTCTAAGCAGAATGCTGCCAGGTCCTCCTACAAGCCTCCTCAGGATGGTGGGTGATAGAGTTCAGAGAGAGCACGCACCTCACATCTGCTGGCTTTGCTGGCAGTCTGCTTACTTGTTTATTTTTGCAATAGCATGGCTCTATAAGATTTTATTGTAACTTTCAATTTCAACAAAACAAAACAAACAAAAAAATCCCAACAACCTAACAATTTATTTCCACTTACAAGTATTGTATACTTTTATTCATTTGACATCATTTTTTTACTTTATTTTATTTATTTTATTTATTTTTTTCCATCAATTACACTTTATTCATCCCCCCATAAGCCCCTCCCTCCTCCCCTCCCAATCCCACCCTCCCTCCTCCCTCTGCTTGCATGCCACTCCCCAAGTCCACTGATAGGGGAGGTTCTCCTCTCCTTTCTGATCTTAGTCTGTCAGTTCACATCAAAAGTGGCTGCATTGTCCTCTACTATGGCCAGGTAAGGCTGCTCCCCCTCCCAGAGGGAGGTGATCAAAGAGCAGGCCAATCAGATTATGTCAGAGGCAGTCCCTCTTCACATTACTATGTAACCCAATTGGACTCTGAACTACCCTGGGCTACATCTGTGCAGGGGTTCTAGGTTATCTCCATGAATAGTCCTTGGTTGGAGTATGAGTCTCTGGGAAGTTCCCTGTGTTCAAATTTTCTTGTTCTGTTGCTCTCCTTGTGGAGACCCTGTCCTCTCCAGCTCTTACTATTTCCCAGTTCTTACCTAAAATTCCATTCACTCTGCCCAACAGTTGCCCATCAGGCTCAGCATCTGCTTTGATAGTCTGAAGGGCAGAGGCTTTCAGAGGCCCTCTGTGGTAGGTTCCTAGGTTGTTTCCTGTTTTCTTCTTCTTCTGATGTCAATCCTCTTTGCCTTTCCGGATGGGGATTGGACATTTTAGTCAGGGTCCTCTCTCTTGCTTAGTTTCTTTAGATGCACAGGTTTTAGTGGGTTTGTCCTATGTTGTATGTCTATATGAGTGAGTATATACCATGTGTGTCTTTTTGCTTCTGGGACAACTCACTCAGGATGATCCTTTCCAGATCCCACCATTTACCTGCAAATTGCATGATTTCCTTATTTTTCATTGCTGAGTAATATTCCATTGTGTAGATGTGCCACAATTTCTGCATCCATTCTTCAGTTGAGGGGCATCTGGGTTGTTTCCCGCTTCTGGCTATTACAAATAAAGCTGCTACAAACATGGTTGAGAAAATGTCCTTTTTGTGTACTTGAGCCTCTTTTGGATATATGCCCAGTAGTGGTATGGCTGGATCTTGAGGAAGCGCTATTCCTAGTTGTCTGAGAAAGCGCCAGATTGATTTCCAGAGTGGTTGTACAAGTTTACATTCCCACCAGCAGTGGAGAAGGGTTCCCCTTTCTCCACAACCTCTCCAGCATGTGTTGTCACTTGAGTTTTTGATCTTGGCCATTCTGATGGGTGTAAGGTGAAATCTCAGGGTTGTTTTGATTTGCATTTCCCTAATGGCTAGTGAGGTTGAGCATTTCTTTAAGTGCTTCTCTGCCATTCGGTATTCCTCTACAGAGAATTCTCTGTTTAGCTCTGTTCCCCATTTTTTAAGTGGATTACTTGGTTTGCTGCTTTTCAGCTTCTTTAGTTCTTTGTATATACTGGATATGAGTCCTCTGTCAGATAAAGGGTTGGTGAAGATTCTTTCCCTATCTGTAGGCGGTCGTTTTGTTTTGATGACGGTGTCCTTTGCTTTACAGAAGCTTTTCAGTTTCATGAGGTCCCATTTATTGACTGTTGGTCTTAGAGCCTGTGCTGTTGGTGTTCTGTTCAGGAAGTTTCCCCCTGTACCAATGAGTTCTAGGGTATTCCCCACTTTTTTTTCAAGCCGATTTAATGTGTCTGGTTTTCTGTTGAGGTCTTTGATCCACTTGGACTTCAGTTTTGTGCATGGTGACAAGTATGGAATGTGAACTCTATGCAGAATCTATAAGTTTCAGTATGAATAAATGGCTTTGTAAAAGATTACAGTATGCTTTAATGCAGAGACACGATCACCATCATTATTGAAGACCCAATTTTAGGATAGCTTCTATCACTGAGGTGCCTAGATGTTAAAATACTTATAATCCCTATCTGTCCTTTACTTAACAAAAATTATTGAGTTAGCACAGATACTAATTAATGGAGTCATCAGATAATTTCATCAACAGTGAGAGTGTGTGGCTACTTAAATGTATCCATGCATTTATCAGCTGTCAGATGTTTGGTTGTGACAAGCACTGTGCTGGCATTGTACTTGCAAAGTTTACAAATGGGTTTTGCCTTCTCTTTCCAACGCTTTCCAATGACATCATAAAAAATGATTTAAAATGTCCTCAGTGGAACTACTTACATCACAGATACTGGAAACCACTGTAAACCTGTTATTTCATTTTGAAAAGCAATTTATTAATGATGCATTGAATATCCTCCCTTTGAATAGTGATACTTTTCTAAGACTGCTTAAATTTGTGTGGGGTTAAGAGAAAATACTCTCATATTTCTGAAATTTTTTTTATTCATATTCTACTCAGGTTTTAGACCCCCTTCCCTCCTCTCCTCCTAGGCCAACCTTCCTTCCCTAGTCCTCCCCTAGTCCTCAGAGAAGGGGAGCTCCTCCACACACCCCCACACACCCACCCCAGCATATCATGTTGCATCAGGACTGAGCACATCCTCTTCTTCTGTGACCTGGTAGCCCCTCCAGGGGAAAGTCCCCTGAAAGCATGCAACAGAGTCCATGTCAGAGACAACCCCCACTTCCCTTACTAGGAAACACATATGAGGGCTAAGCTGCCTATCAGCTATATCTGTGTAGGGGGCCTAGGACTAGTCCATGCATGGTTGTTGTTTGGTGTTTCCATCTCCAGAAGACACTCTGGGCCCTGGTTGGCCCTTTTGGTCTTGTGGAGTTTCTTTCCCCTTTGGTTCCTTCTCTCCTTTCCCCTACTCTTCCACAAGACTCCCTACACTCTACCCAATGTTTGGTGGTAGATATCTCCATCTGTTTCTATCAGGTGCTGGGTGGAGACAACAAGAGGACAGCTATACTAGGCTTATGTCTGCAAGCACAGCATAATATCATTAATTGTCAAGGGTTGGCTGTTTCCCATGCGGTAAGTGTCAGTTTGAGCAAGTCATTGTTTGGTCATTCCATCAATCTCTGCCTTATTTTTGTCCCTGTCTATATTGCAGGGTCAAAGTTTATGTGGGTGGGTTGGTGTCTCCCCCACCCCCACCCCTAACTACTGGGAGTCTTGCTTAGAGGGTAACCTCTTCATTCTCCATGATCCTTGTTACTAGGAGTCTCAGCTAGGGTCATCCTCATATCCTTCCAAGAACCTAGCCTGTTATAGGTCTCCATCTTGTCACAGAGAAGTCCCTTCTCATGTTTTCTTTTCTCTCTGCAAGACCTCTGTTTTCCCATCCCAGCTCTCTGAAATCTTCTCTTTCTGTACTCCTCCTCCTACCCTGCTCTCTTTCCTAACATATTGCCTTTATCTCTTATATTTCCACTTCTGAGTGGGAATTAAGCTTCCTCCCTTGGGTTTGCCCTGTTTCTTATCTTCTTTGGATCTGTGAGTTGTAGTATGGTTATCCTGTATTATATGGTTAAAATCCACTTATGAGTGATTACATACCACAAGTGTCTTTCTGGGTCTGGGTTTCCTCACACAGGATGATCTTTTCTAGTTCTATCCATTTGCCTGCAAATTCCATGTATTCCTGTGTTTCATGTTTTCAATAGCTGAGCAGCATTCCATTATGCACAACAATTTCTTCATTCTTTGGCTGAAAAACATCTAAGTTGTTTCCAGATTCTGGCTATTATAAATAAAGCTGCTATGAACATAGTTGAACAGTTGTCCTTGTTTTAACATCTTTTGGGTCTGTACCTAGAAGTGGTATAGCTTGGTCTTGTGGTAGAGCTATTCCCATTTTTTTCTGAGAGAGTGCCAGATTGATTTTCAGAGTGGTTGCAATAGTTTGCACTCCCATCAGTAATGGAGGAGTGTTTCCCTTTCTCCAACATCCTTGCTAGCATGTGCTGTCACTTGGGGTTTTTATCTTAGCCCGTCTAATGTGTATAATATGGAATCTCAGAATTGCTTTGATTTGTGTTTCCCTGATGACTAAAGAGGCTGAGCATTTCCTTAAGTGAGTTTGACAAACTCAAATACAAGTGGATCAAAGACTTCAACATAAAATCATAAACACTAAATTTATTAGGAGAGAAAGTGCTTGAATAGGCTTGAACTCATTGGCACAGTAGACAACTTCCTCCACAGAACACCACAGATCAGGGTCTCAGGTCAACAATTAATAAATGGGACCTCATGAAATTGAAAAGCTTTTGTGGAAAAGGACATTGCCAATAGAACAAAACTATATCCTACAGACTGTAAAAAGATCTTCACCAACCCTACATTTGACAAAAGGCTAATATCTAAAATATGTTAAAAAAATTCAAGAAATTAAACATAAAAAACATACAATCTAATTAAAAAACAGGGTACAGAGCTAAAAAGAGAATTTTCAAAAGAGGAATATCAAAATTTCAGAAATTTTTAATGTCTTAAAATGTTTTTTTTAGCAAATGATAAAATAAAAAAATTATAGGATAGATTCACTAAAAGATAATAGCCATTAAAAATGAGCTGTTAATTTTTAGAAATTGATGAATCATACCATAAGGGAAAATATCAATGCCCCAAAACATAAATATGTTTTTCATATACAGAAATAATATAGATTTAAAAAATAATAACACAGTTCAAAATAGTAGGGAGACTATTTGACTTGAGAAATATGGAGAAGAGAAAAGAAAGAAGGGTAGCAAGAAAAATATGAACATGATTAACGCACAAGGTAAAGACAAAAGAGAGTGTCATGGTTAATCTTACCACTTTTGCACAGTTAATATTGGCTAGGAAGACATAAATTAACAATAACAGAATATTTATTAAAAGAATATTCTCAATCAAGTAATTGGGGCAAATTAGAACAACAACAAAGAATAAGGTCTCTTGATGACCGAGTTACATTGAATTGAATTATCTACCATCGTGGCTGAATGGCTCCATCTTACAAAAAAGAAGAGAGATTAAATGCTTTCAACAAGTTGTGCCCAGTGTTATGTTGTGCCCTAAGTTTCATTTCTCATTGCTGAGACAAAATCCTTGAACACACAGAGTTTTAGAAAGGAAGCCCTATTTTGTCTCACAGTTCTAGTATACTGTTCATTACCGGCTATTCAAGGAGACCACACCTGGAAGCAGTGATTTACTTTGCATGCACCACAAGAAAGAAAAGAATAATGATTACTGGCTCTTTTCTGCTTTTCTTCTATCCCTGAAGTCTAGGACCCCAGCCTATGGAACTGTGCCACCAACTCCTAGGGTGTATCTTTCCACCTTAATTAAGATAAACGATATAATTCATCACTATCGCAGACAGAGGCTGACTTAATCTGACTTAATCTCTACCAGGTGTGCCTGGAGGCTTGCCATCTAGACAATTCTTTGTCCCGCTAGATTGATGAGAACCAATATAAATGATCACGTACACAACAGCGGTATGAAAAACAACTGTAAAGCAAAATTTGAAATATATTATGTTTGAAGACTAGGAGAGAGGTTTTGAGGAGGAAGAGGGAGGGAGGCTTGGACCAGTGGGAGACCAGGGAGAGGACTACAATTAGGATACAAAGAGAATAACTATAAATAATAATAATTAAAAAAATTCCCATCAATTATCTTGTTCTAAACAGATTTTTCTTCTTAAATATAATAAATAATTAGATAGGTAGATAGATAGATAGATAGATAGATAGATAGATAGATAGATAGATAGATAAATAGATAGATAGATAGATGGATGGATGGATGGACGGACGAACGGACAGACAGACAGACAGACAGACAGATAGATAGATAGATAGATAGATAGATAAAGAGGGTATGACAGCACCTAGGTCTGGTTGAGGAGACTGGGTTTATTGTAAATATGAGGGAGACTTTAGCCAGAGGTATCTATAAGAACAGGGTTACTAAAAGGGAATGGGGCAGAGAAAAAATAAAAAAAAATATTTTTCATAAGTAACATGTAATTGTAATATGCAGCATTTATTCATTTATTTTTGCAGTTATACTTCAATGGAAATATTCCTCCCTTACCACTATGCAGTATAATCCCTCCCATTTTACTTCAAATTGAAGGCCTTTTTCAACTAATTGTTCATGCACTTATGCACATATATATACATAAATATTCCTAAATGTGATCCATCTGGTGAGTTGACCTTATATTAACTGCATATGCATATTTACAGGGTTAACCATTTGGTAGAGGACAAAGAACCTGGAGGAAATCACATTTCCTGATCTCAGCATCTCTCAGCTGTTTATTGTGTAGGAAAGAGGTCTCACAATCTTTTTCACATACGATTTAATATACATATTCGTGTCCATTTTCAGTTCTAGGTTGGGCACTCATGTTGATGAGACAATATCAGTGTGGTCTCTGATGTTACTAGAAAACACATTTTCACACCAATCTTCCTGAACATCTGACTTTTACACTCTTTCTGACCCCTCTTCCATAATGTTCCTTGGGCAGTAGGTATGGCAGTATTGTGCAGGTGGATCCATTCATGATAGCCTTCACAACTAAAGAATTCTTAGTTTCAATTTGTCATATGATAAAGTTTGTTATGTCTATCCACATAAGTAAAATTCTTAGGGCCCTCAGTAATTAGCAGTGTGCAGAGCATTCTAAGAGGAGAAAGCTGACAAAGCATAAGAAACAGAGACATACACGTTACTTTCCTTCTGATGAACTATCACTTGTTCCTAATTTTTTTCTGAGTCTTGATGGGTTTCCATCACACATGGTAGGACTGCATCCACAGAGCACTGTAAGCATGAATGGATTATTGTGGACTTCTTAAGCAGTGCTATGATCATGAGCTCTCTGACAACCCGAAATGCACAGATGTTACCTTTTAAAAAAAATAGCACATCTGCATGCTATTAATTCCCTACTTTAAATCTAATTTCTCTCTCATTTCCAGAGATCTCTGTTTTCATTGATTCTGTAACTGTAAAGACGGAAAACAACCCCCCCTTTTTTTCTGTAGTCAGGTATGGTTGGATAATTCAAAAGCTAATTATTTGAGGAAGAACCTTGTTTTAGACATGCTAGGGTTCAGTTACACAAAGTTTGTTTTTTGTTTTTTGTTTTTTTGTTTTTTTTTTTAATCATAGCATTGGCGATTATATCATAAAACTACAGTCTACTACACACTAACCAGAGCCAGGCTAAGTGGCACACACCTGTAATCTTAGCATTCAGGGAAGCAAAGACAGGGGAATCTCTGTGAGTTCGAGGACAGCCTGATCTCCAAAGTGAGTCCAGGACAGTGAAGGCTACACAGAGAAATACGCTCATAAAAACAAAACAAAACAAAACAAAAAAACCAATAAAAAATAGAATATTGTAATTCTCAGCCACCTGTTCTTCTATTTTACATACCCCAAACTTAGGGCTTTTGTAACTATAAAGAATTCCTTTAATTGTTGTTAATTGTACTGATCTGTGCAGTAATGTTATTGAAAAAACTGAATTATAAGCTTTTATTTATTAAGGTATTTTTTAAACATATTGTTAGTGTTTTTTTATTATGTCATGCATTAAAATTATAGATGATTACTTGCAGTAAAATAAGGGATACATGTTTAAAAGCAGCGTTTTTTTATTTAGAATATGCATGTGCATGTGTGTGGTGTGCAAATATATTCACTTCCAAAATACATATTGGAAATGAATAATTGGACCAGGGGATAAAATGACGAGAGAAAAAGACTTCATGGAGTATCCAGGCTCATTTATAGTAATGCTATGTGCATAAAGAACTTCTTAAAATGATCCACAAAGCAAATGATATTTCAATAGTAAATATCACAGAGACCAAAGGAAATATAAATTTAATTCAGAATTGTTCACTAAAGGTCAGTAGGAAGTAGGCAGGGAAAAAACGCACAACATCAAAGGACAGGAATTCTCCATAATTTCCTCATCAGAAAGGTCAAACAAAGTTATTTCCCTATTGTTTAAACACGTGAGCACAAGAGCGCATGCACACCCCCACACGGCCACCTTACACCTTTTCCTTAAATATTGAAGGTAATTTAAAAGGACAGAAAGCTTTGAAGTCACTCTTCTTTTTAGCTGAGTAAAGCCCCTAGGATTCTACTTTACTTCACCAGTATAATAAAGATGCACAGGAAATAAACAATTCAACAAGACAATGGAGTTGAGATTTTGTTATACCCTCTTTGATACAGAAAATGTCTCCTCTCACTTGTCTACCTCAATCCTTTAACCAGGTATTTAGAAATCATTTGGAAACCCCGGGGTGCTCACTTTATCTTTCAACGTGTTTCTGAGTCTCAGACATCTTTTTTAAGTATTTAAAACTGAAGGAAGATTGTACAACACAAACAAAAGTTTAAGATTCAGATCTGCCATGGATATCACAAATCTATCTGCAAATGAACAAGAACCCAATTTGTCAGGGAATTCTTCCTTTCCTTCTGGTTGTTCTTACACGATACAAAGAGTCTCACAAATCAATGACTTTAAATTACCCAACTAAAAATATTGTAAGTATAAGTGAGAATATACCATGTATGTGTTTCTCCATCTGGTATACCTCACTCAGAATGATCTTTTCTAGATCCCATCATTTGCCTGCAAATTTCATGATTTCCTCATTTTTTATTGCTGAGTAGTATTCCATTGTGTAAAAGTACCACAATTTCTGTATCCATTCCTCTGTTGATGGACATCTGGGTTGTTTCCAGGTTCTGGCTATTACAAATAAAGCTGCTACAAACATGGTTGAGCAAATGTCCTTGGTGTGTACTTGAGCAAATTTTGGGTATAGGACTAGGAGTGGTATAGCTTGGTCTTGAGGTAGTACAATTCCTAATTGTCTGAGAAAGTGCCAGATTGATTTTCAAAGTGTTTGTACCAGTATACATTCCTACCAGCAATAGAGGAGGGTTCCCCTTTCTCCACAACCTCTCCAACATGTGTTGTCATATAAAGATATAAACATAATGAAATCTATACACCTAAAGAAGATAAAAAAGAAAGAAGACCTGGGGTAAGATGATCAATCATCACTTAGAAAGACAAATGGGATAGACATTGGTTTTAGGAGAAAACAAGTAACAGGACAGGAGCCTACTCCAGAGGGCCTCTGAAAGACTCTACCTAGCAGTGTATCAAAGCAATACTAAGACTCATAACCGAACCTTCAGCAGAATGCAGGGAATCATATGAAAGAAGGGGGAGTTAGTGCAGAATTCTACCAGAATTTTACCAGCTCAAACATAGTGGCATGGTCTACCTTTGGAACAAACTATGCAGCAAAATCAGTTGAAATCTTATTGAAATATAATAAAACTTTTGAAGATTGGAACGCAGATAAAAATAGTAGTAAACATTGAGAAAAATAGTATAACCATTTATTAACTGATGTTCTGTTCAGAAAGTTGTCTCCTGTGCCAATGAGTTCATGGTTGATCCCCACTGTCTCTTCAAATAGTTTAAGAAATTCAGTGATACTGTCTTTCTCTGTGGCCTGGTAAGGCTGTTCCCCCTTACCAGGAGGAGGTGATCAAAGAGCCAGCCACTGAGTGCATGTCAGAGATAGCCTCTGTCCCTTACTGGGACACCCACTTGGACACTGAGCTGCTATGGGCTACATCTGTGCAGGGGTTCTAGGTTGACTCCATGCTAGTCCTTGGTTGGAGTATCAGTCTCAGAAAAGAACCCTTTGCTCAGATTTTTTAGTTCTTTTCATCTCTTTGTGGAACACCTGTCCCCTCCATGTCTTTCATCTCCCCTTCTTTCATAAGATTCCCTGCACTCTGCCCAAAGTTTGGCTATGAGTCTCAGCACCTGTTTTAATACCCTGCTGGGTAGAGTCTTTCAGAGGCTATCTGTTGTAGGCTTCTGTCTAGCCAGTCCTGATGATATCTGATAAGCTGGTTTCAGTTGGAAGGGGAAGAGGAGCTCCCCTATCAGTGGACTTGGGGAAGGACATGGGAGAAGAGGAAGAGAGAGTGGGATTGTGTAGGGACAAGGGATGGGTCTACAGCTTGGATACAAAGTGAATAAATTGTAGTTAATAAAATATAAATACATTTAAGAAAATAAATTTAGTAACATATCAATATGTAAATATGAGACAATGTAAGTGTTCGCATAAAAACAGTAAAGTTAAAAATTAGGAAAAAGAAAGAGAATAAGATTTAATAACATTAAATGAAGTAATAGGACATATTAAATTTTAGAATGAGGAGCATTTTTTGACCCTCATTATGAGAAAGCTTTTAGTTGAATATTGAGTTCAGAAGACTGTTTGCAGGGGGTTGAATAGTGAATGAGAGAATCAAATGTGGACAAAGAGAGTAAAAGTTATTTTTTGAGAATCGTGTAGATAAAATAGAAGAGAGCATCTTTGAAGTGGTTTAAGAACGAGAGGTTTGTGCCAGAGTATCAAAGCCATTTTTATCTTATGCCTAAAGAACTTTTTCAAGTATATTTAATAGTCTGCATATTGGTGTAAGTTGAATCACAGTAAGGATTATTCTTTGTGTTAGAAAAAGCAGCCTTTGATAATACCCCTTTACTCCTGTGATTTTTATTCATGGTTAAAATGGATCCGAATATTTTGTATTCTATATATTCAATTGGGGATGAATTATTACATGTAGAATATTTGGAATTGTTTATTTTAATAAAAACAAATGGGTCTGTCAGTATCATAATAATTTTTGCTGTCATTGTTTTGCTTTGTTTTGTTTTTTGAGACAGGATTATTCTGTGTAACAGCCATGGCTCTTCTAGACCTTGCTTTGTAGACATGGCTGTCTTCAAAATCACAGAGATCTGTCTTCCCCTCCTGCCTAAGTGCTGGGATTAAAAGTGTGTGTCACCCACTCAAGCTCATAATCAGTTTTGAAACTGATTTTTGTTTGACTCTATGAAATATGAATGATGTTTCCATATCTCTTTCTCTCTCAAAAGTATTGGCATTGGATTTGGAAAATAGCTACTGATACACAGAGATATAGCAATGACACTGAAAATGTACAGCATTGGTGTCTAAGTGAGTGATGATGTGTGTGTATCACTTGTATCTGTGAAAATACTTTCTTTTTCTTGACTGCTACAAATTTAGCAACTGTCCACTATATACTCCCTAATCAGCTTTGATAACCGATGTATCTGAAACAGGTCGAACTGACCTCCAAGTTTCTGAATTTCTGTATGTGTTTATTTCTGAAAAATAAAAAGAGAATGGAAATATGCAAAAGTGTACTCAGGAGGAAAAATGCTCTTGATTTCTGTCAGGTTGTTACAGTTAAGAATGAGTAACCAATGCCATATGCACACATCTAGAAGGTACCTTCTTCAACCATTCAGTTTTCACTCAATCCAATTAGTAATGTATTCCAACAACGGCTGGTTTATAATATATTTTTATTAATTATTATCATTTATTCACCTTGTATCCTGGCAGGGGCCCTCTCCCTCATCTCTTCCCAATCCCACTCTCCCTAACTCATCTCCATCCATGTCTCTCCTCTAGTCCACTAATAGGGGAGGTCCTCCTCCCTGTCTTTCTGACTCTAGCCTAACAGGTCTCATCAGGACTGGTTCCATTGTTTTCTTCTGTAGACTGGCAAGGCTGCACCCCCCAGGAGGAGGTGTTCAAAGGGCTTGCCACTGAGTTCATGCTAGAGACAGCCCCTGATCCCCTTACTACTTGAAACTGAGTCTTTGGGCTACATCTGAGCAGGGGTTTTAGGTCCTCTCTATGCCTTGTCCTTGGTTGGGATCAGTCTCTGCAGGGACCCCGGGGCTCAGTATTTTAGGTTCTATTAGTCTCATTTGGTTTTCTTGTCCCCTCCAGGTTTTTCTATCTCCCCCTTCTTCCACAAGATTCCCTGCACTCTGCCCAAAGTTTGGCTATGAGTCTCAGCTTCTGCTTCGACATCTCTATCAGTGGAGTCTTTTGGAGGCTGTTTTATGCAGTTGAGTAAACTTATAGTCAGAAGAGTAAATAACCTTCTAGAAGATCCCTATCTAGCAAAATAAATGAATAAGTCAGAAGTCTGTTTTTTTTCTCTTGCATCAGCTTTTCTTAAGTGTTTATGTTAATATTTTTCTAATTAAATTTTTTTTTCAGGCTGAAATTTAACACATAATGAAAACTGTGTCTTTTATGAACACAAAAATAAAGAAAATTCAAAAATATAGGAAAATTAAAACGTTTCATGATTAAGTTGCTATGAGCAAAGTTAATGTATAACATCACATTTGATTGACATTAGAAGCTACTTGAAAGTGTGAAAAATATAGGTTATGAAGTCAAGATATGGGCTGCATGACTTGGATTTCATGTTGACAGTAGTAGTGATCTTGCTTCAACACCCAGCCTCTTTACACAATGATATGTTGCCACTCTATTTAAGAGGAAAACACTTTCAATAGCAAAAACTGTAAAGGATATGTACCTCACTAATCAAGAAGAAATACTAAAAGCAATAAATCCGCCATGTCATTTATTCTAAATAGCAGAACGCTCTATAGTGACACCCTACATGACATTCTAAAAGCTACAATCTCTGCAAAAACCTTTACAATGTACACGATGCAAGTACAACATTTTATACCAATTATTTCATTAACGGCATTGCTCTTATATGTCGGACAGGTTTTCTTTTGTGAGTGCACAAAGATGCAGATCCCTTGTGGTAATAATAGAAGCAGTGTATGAATAGACCTTTATGTACCAGTAGTTTTGAAAGTGTTAGCAAATAAGAGGCAAATGAGAAAGTGACATTAATGTCAGATTATTGTGTGAAGCATAAAGAAAGATTCTGGAATCATTTAATATCACTATATTTCCTGTCAAAGTAAAATGGGAAGCTGGGATTCAATCTATTTTTTATATAAATTGTAAAACAGTAAATACAATTCTGACCTTTCCAGTTTTACTGTGTAGAGATTATAGAGGATTTAGTTGTAAGATACAACTTACACAACCTTTTCATCTATAATGCTAAGGTAGAGGCAAGGCAATATTTAAAGGCAAAATCCACAGAGAAATCCACTTCTCTTAGGAAGTGGTCAATTCTTAAAATAGGAAGTAACTGCTTGACACCAAATGCACTTCCTTCCTGCTAATGCTCCACTGATGAACACATGGCTTTTTGAAATATGTCATATATAGCCATTTTGGCATGTGAATGAAGGTGTCATGGAGATTAATTAATTTTGACAAATAGATATAGTAACAAGAAATTCTGATCAAGTCAATGACCAACATTGAGTGCATGATAGCATGATGTGTCATTTTTTCCCTAAAGCTTGGGAAATGTGATACTTACAAGAATCTGATGAATGATTCATATCTTAAGATTCATATCTTAAAATTTTTCAGATGTACAAAACAAAGGTTATTTAAAGCAAGTTTCTTGAAAATAGAGTAAAAGCAATTTCAAATAGTATTAATTTCTAAGTCATTATTTATTTTCTACAAAACCCACTGTATAAAAATTTAAACTAAAGCTGTATTTCTATTAAAATTAGGACTATGTTATATAAATTTAAATTTAATTTGTATTTTTGCTATATAATATACACAGAAACAGAATCTGGCAGACATACACATGTATGCATCACACCTCACACAGGGTCAGACAAACACATAAACACTAGGGCTTTCATAGATACAGTTGGTATTATTATTTTATTATAGTTTTAAGAAGTTCCATCTTTTTATAATATAACTTGTAAGGTATTTAATCTGAAAATGTTTTCTAGAGAGAAGAGAAATCATATTTTTTTTGGAAATTCACTTGTAAGTTCAGTCATTGGACATTCAAATCTACTTCTTCAGATCTATAAGCTACTGCATAATGACCAGATTTTTCAAGCAATATTTCTACTACTTAATCTTTAGAAAGAAACACATTACAATGGAAGTTTCTAGTCAACATTAAAAATAATGGTGGTGAATTTTATAGCCATCGATTCTAATAGATAGTAAGAATTTTGAATACAAACGCCCTCTTTCCTATGTGCTTATTATATAAAAAAAAATGTGACACTTGCAATTTATCTTTTAAGTACTTTTTAATTTACACACAAGCAATTCTTATTTCAACAAATCTCAAGTTTTAATGAATCTATTGAAAACATTATTCTTCCCCTCCCTCATCTTCTATTCCAACAACTGCTTTATTAATAACTTCTGGAGAGGGAAATATTTTAGAAAAAAGAGGGGGGACTTTTCTTTTCTTTTTTTCAGAGAAAACTGCTTCCACACTAAATTTGGTAGCATTTTTTTTTAAAAGAAGATAGAAATCAAAACTGAATAATGCCAAGGCAGATGATTGCCATTTTTATATTATTTTTTGATGCTAATTAAGTAGTGTGTACATTTTACAAAAACGTATAAAGGCCAATTTATCTGCATATCTTTTAAATATCATTTTCTTTTCACCATTTTATGACATAGACCATATCATCTTTTGTAAACATCAAATGAAAACAGTATGGCTTTTCAAATATGTAATACATGTTTAAAAAATTAGTAACAAATTCAACAAAAATGGATTATTTTTCTAAATTAAATATAAAAATAACCATAGGTAATCTTATTACTGTAATCTATCCTATAATATTATATATAAATAAGTTTTGTGCAGTAAAAGCAAAATGAATCCAAAGTCAAGATGATAATACCTACTCAAGAAACTACATAAGAAGAAAAACTTCGGCCATGCATTTTAGCACCAGTACACAACACATCCGTTCTCTAGAAGGCATATATGTCTAGATTTTGAAAATCTATTTAACGTTCCTGCATTTTACCAGAAATACCCTTGTCTTTCCAGTAAGGCAAATCTACACGAAGAAGTACATTCCAAACAAACATTTTCATCCAGAAACTCTCTGCAACAAATCCTTTGGCAGCAATGATGTACCGTATCAGCCGTTTCAGCGTTTTTATACATCCTCCAGACACTTTTGAGGATTAGGCCAGGAATCATTCGCATATTACACTCTAAACTTCAAGTTCATGACATTTAAAAACAGAGGCAGCTAGCCCGGAGGAGTCAGCTAAACTTCCAATCTTTCTGTTAGTGTCAACGCTGTGAAGTCAGCTGCACAGAAGGTGCTATGGAGCTTCTGTGCTCCTCTGTCTGAAATTATTATTGGTGAGACATGCTCCTTATAGACAAGGAGTTAGTTTTCTGTGATCAAGGAGGATTTTCCCCAAAAGTTGACATATATAATCAATAGTCATTCACTCAAAATGGAGAAAAATGTGCTCCTAAAGATAATATTTTAAGCAAAACCAAAAACAAACAAGCAAACAAAAACCAATGAGGAGAAGAAAATAAACACCCAGGTACTCAATGAAACAAGCGTTCTGTCAAAATCCACATGCACATCTATACATGTGCATCTATGCAGTTTCATTTGAATAGTTCTTCTTTCTCAAAAAATTTAAATTTGCATTTACTGTGTGCCTTCATTATGTGTGTGGGTGTGGGTATGTCTTTGCTTATTATATGTGTGCACATCAACAAAGAATGGATTGCCAAAGTACTGTTTTCCTGATTTTGCTCTTTTCTTCCACCATGTGGCTCGGCAGGATTGAAATCATCAGGCTAGCCTTTACACGGAGCTACGCCTCAGGCTCCATTTATCCTGTCTCTTACTGAATGAATATATATATATATATATATATATATATATTTCTTTTTAGAACATTTTTCATCCTCCTCCTCAATATTATTATTTACAATTTAATCACTGTGTATCCCAGTTGTAGACCCCTCCTTCATTTCCTGGTCACACTCTCCCACCCTCTTCCTCCTGCATCCCTCTTCCTTAGTCCACTGATAGGGGAGGTCCTTCTCCCCCACTGTCTGACCCTAGCCTATCAGGTCCTATCAGGACTGCCTGGATCCTCTTTTTCTGTGGGCTGGCTAAGTGGCCCCACTAGGGAGATGTGATCAAGGAGCAAGCAACGAGTTCATGTCAGAGACTTTTTTCTTTTCCTCTTAATAGGGAACCCACATGGAGCCTGAGCTCTCTGTGGGTTACATCTCTGGAGGGGTTCTAGGTCCTCTCTCTGCATGGTCTTTGGTTGATGTATCAGTCTCTGCAGCTCACCCTGCCTTTTTATTTCTGGATAATTTTTTTTCATTAATTTTTATTTTTTATATTAATTACCTTGTATTCACTTTGCCTCCCAGCTCTAGGCCCTGCCCTCATTCCCTCCCAATCCCACCCTCCTTCCCTCTTCCCCTCCCTGCCCCTGTCTAAGTCCACTGATAGGGGAAGTCCTCCTCCCCTTCCATCTGAACCTAGTTTATCAGGTCTCATCAGGACTCGCTGTACTGTCCTCCTGTGTATCCTGGCTAGGATGCTCCTCTCTCGGAGAAAGGGGGTCAAAGAGCCAGCCACTGAGTTCCCCTTACTAGGGTACCCACTTGTATACTGAGCTACCATGGGCTACATCTGAGCAAGGGTTCTAAATTATATCCATGTATGGTCGTTGGTTGGAGAATCAGTTTCTGAAAAGACTCCTGTGTCCAGCTGTATTTTGTCCTTGTGGTGCTCCTGTCTTCTCCAGGTCTTAATACCTTCTTCTTTCATATGATTCCCTGCACTCTGCCCAAGGTTTGGTTATGAATTTCATCATCTGCTTTGATACACTGCTAGGGAAAGTCTTTCAGAGGCCCTCTTCAGTAGGCTCCTGCTCTGGTTCTTGTTTTCTCCTAATTCCAATGTCCATCCCATTTGTCTTTCTAAATGAGGGTTGATCATATTACTCTGGGACCTCCTTCTTGTTTAGCTTCTTTGGGTGTACAGATTTTAGTATGTTTATCCTATCTTTTAGATCTAGTATCCACATATGTATATACTGTGTGTGTCTTTCTGCTTCTGGGATATCTCACTCAGGATAATCTTTTCTAGATCTCACCATTTGCCTGCAAATTCCATGATTTCCTTGTTTTTAATTGCTGAGTACTATTCCATTATGTAAAAGTACCACAATTTCTGTATTCATTCTTCAACTGAGGGGCATCTGGGTTGTTTCAAGGTTTTGGCTATTACAAATAAAGCTGCTACAAACATGACTGAGCAAATGTCTTTGTTGTGTATTTGAGCATATTATGGATATATGCCTAGGAGTGGTATAGCTGGACCTTGAAGTACTATTCCTAAATTTCTGAGAAAGCAACAGATCGATTTCCAAAGAGGTTGTGCAAGTTTACATTCCCACCATCAATGGAGGAGAGTTTCCCTTTATTCACGACCTCTCCAGCATGTGTTGTCCCTTGAGTTTTTGATCTTAGTGATTTTGGTGGGTGTAAGGTGAAATCTCGGGGTAGTTTTGATTTGCATCTCCATGACAGCCAAGAATGTTGAACATTTTTTAAGTGTTTCTCTGCCATTCTATATTCCTCTTCAGAGAATTCTCTGTTTAGTTCCATACCCCATTTTTAAATCGGATTATTTGAGTTGTTGTCTTTTACCTTCTTTAGTTCTTTATATATTCTGGATATTACCCCTTTTTCGGATATAGGGTTGGTGAAAATTGTTTCTCAGTCTGTAGGCTGTTGTTTTGTTCTGACGACAGTGTCTTTTGCTTTACTGAAGCTTTTCAGTTTCATGAGGTCCCATTTATTGTTGATGTTAGAGCCTTGCTTTTGGAGTTCTGTTCTGGAAGTTGTCTCCTGTGTCAATGAGTTCTAGGCTCTTCCCCTCTTTTTCTTCTAATCGATTTAGTTTGTCTGGTTTTATGTTGAGGTCTTTGATCCACTTGGACTTTAGTTTTGTGCAGGGTGATAAATATGGATCCATTTTTATTTTTCTGTATGTAGACATCCAGTTGTAACAACACCATATTTTGAAGGTGCTGTCTTTTTTACATTGAATGGTTTTGGATTCTTTGTAAAAAATCAAGTATCCGAACATCTGTACAAAGTCCCAATTTATTTCTAATATCAGAGATCAGACCTCTACTCTTGCCTGATGCGTCTAAAACAAAAAGGGGGAACTGTAGAGAGCTGCGGAATGCTATGCCTTAAAGATGGAGCTGGTTTCCGCCTTCCACCTTCCCGATGGTGAGTGCTCTCTGTCACGAACAACTCCACATTTGGCTAAGGCCGAGGATCTGGCTTGCTTCCATGTATGTGGACCTATCTGCATTGCCCCCGTGGCACGCCTGGGTTGGCTACCCAGAGGCTATTTAAGCTGTGGGCTGGCTTTCCCCGGGGTCCGAGGATTGTTCAATGTTCCTGAATAAACTGCATTGAAAAAAAAAAATCAAGTATCCATAAATGTGTGTTTTTTTTCTGGGTCTTCTGTTCCATTGATCCACCATTCTCTTTCTATGCCTATACCATGCTGTTTTTATTACTATTGCTCTATAGTACAGCTTGAGATCAGGGATGGAGATACCTCCAGATGATCTGTTGTTGTACAGGACTGTTTTGGAAATTCTGGGTTTGTTTGTTTGTTTGTTTTTCCATACGAAGTTGAGAATTGGTCCCACTAGGGAGATGTGATCAAGGAACAGACAAAGGAGTTCATGTCAAAGACTGTTTCTTTTCTGCTTAATAGGGAACCCACATGGAGACTGAGCTGTCTGTGGGCTACATCTGTGCAGAGGTTCTAGGTCCTCTCTCTGCTTGGTCTTTGGTTGATGCATCAGTCTCTGTAGCTCCCCCTACTTTTTTTTGGGGGGAGGGGCTTTGTTTAGCCTCCTAGTGTTGCTCCTGTCAACTACAGGTTCTTTAATCTCTCCCTTCTTCATAAGTGATATTCAATACTTTTAGTCACATAAAAGTCCATGACACCACAAAAATATAAGAGAACACTAACATGATATGAAAACATACTAAGTTCTTCTATCTTAGTCGAAAGAATGTCAACCTACCATATTTACAAGACGATGTCTCAGCAAAGGATATGAGGTGTATTTTACTGGAAATAGTTTCTGACTTTTTTCAAGATTTTGATGGATTTTTATTATGTAAAAATATAAAATTGCATGTCAAATTAATACATTAATTTAAATTTTTTAAAACAATTTGAAACATATCCATATCTACCAAGTCATATGCAGTACTTAAATAAAAATAAATACTTCAACTGTTCCTTAGGTTTGATATTATAGTTTCATATAGTGAGTAAAAATAATATGGTTAGTTTTATTTCTCTATATTTTATAATGGCTATGCTTAATAAATACTCTGAAGGAAGAGAATGAGATTTTGCTTATAAAATAAGTTTTGCAAATTTATATGAAATCATTATAAAAATAATCCGTAGTAAAATGGTCCACAAGTGGTTTTTAACAAAAAGAAGTAACATCATTGAAAGTTTCCACTTTGGCATATGTTTTCTTTTATGATGAACATGAATTGCTTGGAATTCTGTAGTGTAAGGATTTATTAATGGCAAGAGACCTTGTTGTGAGAGAAATTGTGGGCTAATGTAAAATCTGGTTAAAACGACCCAAAAGTTTGATAAACGTGATGACTCATGGCCACCCATCTAAACTTAATTCTCAGGGACCCTTTCTTGTCCATTAGCGTTCTTATACTATTTCTGCTAAGTTTTGACAAGCTTCTAAGTAATTTGAATTCCTTGGTATTCCATGTTTTGCTGAGTAAAAGACATCATAGAAAAGTTATTTTAATACTCAACACAGATGATCCAAACCTATTTCTGCAGCCTCCAACATGTGGAATCTCATGTGTGTTTTGTGCCAGATGGGGACACATATATTACATAATAATATGCATATTATTTATAATATTATATAATATTAAGGTAACTTTTCCTTTTACATATTATTTCTATCTTCTGAATTCATCTCCCAGTTTTCCTCTTGATTTTTTTTCCTCATTTTGTTTTATATTTTACTCATGGTATCTTTGTTTATCTGTAATCGAGAGAGTTCTAAATTTTAGGTATGTCTGACTTCATTACCCAAATTCACACTAATTTTCTTTTACTTTGCAGCTATAATTGAGTGGCTGAGTACAGTGGTGGACATCCGACCTCCTCTAATCTAACTTCAAATGCATCACACTCAAAAATAATTCCATGACTATTCACAATGCACTGAGAATGTTTTAGTTTTCAAAAAGTTTGATTAGAAATCTACATTTGGGAACAGCTCAGAAGATTCAGTACTCCTCACTATCACTTCTTTTTTCCCCCTTTTTTTATTTTTTTATATTAATCACAGGTTATTTACTTTGTATCCCAGCCGTAGCCTCTTCCCTCATTCCCTTCCAAAACCACCCTCCTTCCTTCATCTCCTCCCTGCCCCTTTCCAAGTCCACTGATAGGTAAGGACCTCCTCTCCTTCCATCTGACTCTAGCTTTTCAGGTTTCTTCAGGACTGGCTGCAATGTTCTCTTCTGTAGCCTAGCAAGACTGCTCCTTCCTCAGGGTGGGGGTGGGGGTTGAAGAGCTTGCCATTGAGTTTATGTCAGAAATAGTCCTTATTTCCCTTACTAGAGAACCCACTTGGATACTGAGGTACCATGGGCTATATCTGGGCAGGAGTTCTAGGTTATATCCATACATGGTCCTTGGTTGGAGAAACAGTCTCATGAAAGACCCCTGTGCCCTGATATATTTGGTCCTTGTGGAGCTCCTGTCCTCTCCAGGCCTTACTAACTCCCTCTTCTTTCATATGATTCCCTGTACTCTGCCGAAGATTTGGTTATGAGTCTTAATATCTGCTTTGATACACTGCTAGGTAGAGTCTTTCAGAGGCCATCTGTGGTAGGTTCCCGTCCTGTTACTTGTTTTCTCCTTCTTCCAATGTCCATCCCATTTGTCTTTCTAAGTGAGGATTGATCATCTTACCCCAGGTCCTCTTTCTTCTTAGCCTTCTTTTGGTGTACAGATTTGAGTATATTTATCCTATCTTATAGATCTATATAAGTGAGTATAAACCATGTGTGTCTTTCTGCTTCTGGGATACCTCACTCAGGATGATTGTTTCTAGGTCCCACCATTTGCCTGTAAATTTCATGATTTCCTCATTTTTAATTGCTCAGTAGTATTCCATTGTGTAAAAGTACCACAATTTCTGTACCCATTCCTCAACTGAGGGACATCTGGGTTGTTTCCAGGTTCTGGCAGTTATGAATAAAGCTGTTATAAACATGGTTGAGCAAATGTCCTCATTGTGTACTTGAGCAACTTTTGGATATATGCCTAGCAGTGGTATAGCTGGATCTTGAGGAATCACTATTCCTAATTGTCTGAGAAAGCACCAGAACAACCCTACATCTGACAGAAGGCTAATATCCAGTATATAAAGAACTAAAGAAGTTAAAAAGCAACAAATCAAGTAATCCAATTAAAAAATGTGACACGGAGTTAAACAAAGAGCTCCCTGTAGATGATTGTAGAATGGAAGAAAAACACCTAAAGAAATACTCAATGTCCTTATCCATCAGGGAGATGCAAACTAAAATGACCCTGAGATTTCACCTTACACCCATCGGAATGGCTAAGATCAAAAACTCAAGGGACAACACATGCTGGAGAGGTTGTGGAGAAAGGGGAACCCTGGTGGGAATGCAAACTTGTACAATCACCATCACTTCTTATAAAGAAAACTTGTATCTGTTTACCAGTACATAAAGATAATCTGATAGAACTCCAGAACAAAAATTAAATCAGAAAATACATATTATGTTTTCTGTCAATTGTTTGTCCTTAGAATCCATGTTAGTATACACTACCTTATTTTTTTTCCTAAAACATTTAGTTACTTTTTGGAAATTCAGTCTCATGAATCCTACATTGATTTCAAACTTACTTGGTACATAAGGATGAATGTTAACATCTAATCATTCTGCGTTTTCCTCCCTAATGCTCTGATTATAGCCTAATATCACCATGTCTGATTTGTGCGTCCTGAAAATTAAACCTCATCCTTCTTTATATATGATACGTAAACCTTTGAGCTAATCAACTAAACTATGCCATTTATTGGCATTTAATTAAATCAAATTAATTTTGAAAAGAAAATGTTAGCACATTTTTATTGACATATATAATATGACATTTTTATGTTTTAAAACTAAATATAATTACATAATTTGTCCTCTTCCCTTTCATACATCCCCCCTCCCATGTACTATGTTCCTTTTCTCTCTCTCTCTCTCTCTCTCCAATCCTATTTCTAAGGCTGAGGAAACACCCAGGAAGTCAGGCTAGAAAGAGTGTAATAGACAGAAGAAAAGGAAATCTGCTTTGAGATTGTGTCTACTAAGCTATCCTGAAAACTACATGACCAGCTAAACAAGATCTGAACAAATATCACACAAATAGACATGTATAATGGAGAAAAGAGATCCCAACAGGAGATGAAAAGCTACAAAACAGCTAAGGAATGCTGAGAGGAGTATGTTTTTCTTTTCATTTTTGCTTGTTCTGTTTTGGTTTGTTTCTACTTTGCTCAGGGGTTTCTTTGGTCTTTAGCTTACTATGTACTCCACAATATTAGTAAGTTAATAATCATCTGCCTCTTGCTTACCTAGAGCTGGAGTTAAGTGAGTATCAGTACACTCATCTCCTATAAACTCTTCGTAGTTAAAAAGCTACATCTAAAAAGAGTTTCTTGATAACTCATAAAAAGCAGCTTCCTAGAGATGATTGAAAGAAGAGTGAAAACAAAATATAAAGAAAGTTTAAGGGAGAGTTTATATAACTGCAAGACAGGGATAAGAAAGGCTATGAGTAAAAATAAAATTTTAAGTAATTTTAAAACCATTCATTCATAGGATAATAAAATTATTAAACATCGCCAACTATTCCATTTAAATTTAAATTTATGTATTCTCACATTCTTTCACATAGAGAAAAAGTATTTATGTTGTATTGTGACTCTTTTCACGTAAGTAAATCTTCCTATATAGTATTTATATTAATAATTATCAAACAAGTGAAAAGTATTAATATCTATGAAGAAAATATTCCCAATGATTTCCAGGCATCATATCATTTATTGTGCGCAAATAGAAGTATGCATTGACTTCATACCGATTAACTATTATTCCAAGAATATTTATCTTCAGTGTGTTTTAAAAACAGAAACTGATACGTGGGGAAACCTTAGGATCTTTTTCTAGCTCCTGTTATCTTATTATCCTTGTTAGTCTCATTTCTGATCACTAACTCATTCATTTTCCCTGGTTATCTTTCTAACATTACATTCATAAAACAAAGATAACATACTCTAATTGTTCTGCTGATGTTTAGTTACAAGAAAGAGCTTAATCAGTACAACAGCTCCATTCTCTCTTTCAGAATAACACATTAACATTCAGCAGAGATCCTGCAAATGACCTTGTATTGCTAGTACTTTAATTTTTGTAAAGCCCAATTTTCTTTCACTGTTTGTTATGTAATAGAGCTTCTAAAAGCATTTGGCAATATCTGCTTCCTTTGCCTTGAGGTAGTATAAATTTGCTTTTTTTTCTTTCTTTTAAGAATGTACTGTTGCTAAGAAAGTTAATGGACAATTCAATAGCAATTTGCTTCACCAAAAGTAGAGAATAAAGAAATGCATGAAAAGTTAAAAGCTCAGAAAGTAAAGGTGGATGGTTACAAAAACAATTCAAGAACTTACACAAGTAAAAAACAGATATTTGGAGTTAGACAAGCCATGTAGTCTGACTTAAATATGATTATGGATAACATAATATTCTACAGTCTTTCTCTAGGCATTTTATACAATATCTGCATTTTAACAGATACAATGACAATTTCAGTAACTTGGGGATATGAGAATTAGTAAAAGGTAAAATAAATAATAATTTTATAGATTTAATATTCTCAATTAATTACATCAAACAATGAAAGGTGAATTCGAGATTTACATAGGAAAAATACACTAACCTATAAAAACTGAAAAGAATCACGTTCAAACATTCCTCCTTCAATATCTATTATTGCAGTGACAGTTACTAAAATGGTTCAGTCTTACATGTTGTCATATCGTCAGGAAAAAAAAACACATATAAAACGGGTCCAAGTTTCTTGTTTTCTGTCACCTCTTAATGGTAAACATCAACACAGTCATTACTTTAGACTTTAAATGCTAAAAAGTACGTAGTTCCAGGAGAAAATGTGAGTACTTAAGCCACATTCCCATTCAAATGAGTGCTCACTGGAGGCTTTTTGAGCCTGATTTTGTATACATGACTTTCATTTAATATTGGAGCTCTGCCTTTCTTATCTACACATGTATTTTTCAGGAACAGACAACACTGAATATAATTACTTAGCCTATGGAAACTCTAAATCCTGCATCGTTGTTACTTTCTTCACAACCTCAGAAGAAAAGTATCTGTGGAAAGGGAATGACAAAATAATGGGGAGTCTTGTCCATGGTGCTAATCATTTTTTTGGTGGAAGCTGTGGGATCATGATTTTGTAAGCATTATATGAGGAAACTTAGGTCTTCTGACACCTTCCTGTTTTCTTAGTAAACAGTCAGTCTATCAATGCCCAGGAGTAAATCAGACTAAAATTGAAAATAACTTTATTATAAAACCTGAAAGATCTTTATTTTCCAACTGAAATATGATACTATGGTTTATTGATGGAGACCAGACAAAGGCACTGAACTTCCAACACTTCTGTTTTCACTGGTTTGAAAGTCTCAAGTAGTGAAGCAGCTGAATGACTAGTCAGGGCTGCAAGAGAAAAGAACTTCATTCTGAGATCCACTCACAACTTATATATATATATATATGTGTGTGTGTGTGTGTGTGTGTGTGTGTGTGTTTGTGTGTGTGTCACAGTAGTATAACTTTGTTGTTAAATCTTAAAATAATCCTTTTTATTTAGAATTATGTTAAATTTTTGTTTTAAATTATGAGCAAGGCAGACATAGTGAAGATATCATCCAGAAACTGAAGCCATCCTTCCTTATATCACGTAGGACCTCAAACACAGTAGGCCCAGTACTCCAACACTGCAGTGCTCCCTACTAATATATAATTTATATCCCATAATGTTAAATACCCATGACTGATCCTCCTTGACTGCTGGTTACATTTCCCAATGCTCTCCAGTAGCAGAGTAACACTGGTTTCTGGCAGATTTACTCTGGAGTCCACTGATCTTGTAATTGGCATGTTCTGAGGAACTCTTAAATTTTTCTCATTTATTTCGTTTCTTTTTTTGAGACAATATATATATTGTCAATATATAGTCCAAGCTGTCACTGCAGTCACATAGATCGACCAACCTCTGACTCCACAGTGCTAGGAGTAAAGGCATGTACCACTCTGCCCACATTGGAACTGTTAACTCAGTTTCACAGTGATGTTTTGAAGGACCTAATGAAACCAAGGTTCCAGGAAATCTCAAGGGAAACAGTATTTAAGAATGTTAACCCCCGGTGTGGGCTTTAAAGAAAGGACTGACAGGAGAATCTCCCTGAAATTCATGGTGAAATTTAGCAGGCATTTCCTGGGTGCATGTGGTTTAGGAAACACAGTTTATCACTGCATTAACTTTTTCCTGTTTTCAAATAATCATTTATTACAATTTATTCAATTTGTGTCCTGGCTATGCCCCCCTCTCTCATCTCCTCCCAATCCCACCTTTCCTCCCTCTTCTCCACCTATGCCCTAGTCCACTGACAGGGGAGGTCCTTCTCCCCTTCTATTTGAACCTAGCCTAGCAGGTATCATTACGGCTGGTTGCATTGTCTTCCTTTGTGGACAAGCAAGACTGCACCCCTCAGGGAAGATGAGCAGAGAGCTTGTCACTGAGTTCATGCCAAAGAAAACCCCTGCTCCTCTTTTTTTTATTTTTATTTTTTTCAATGCAGTTTATTCAGGAACCTTGAACAATCCTTGGACCCTGGGGAAAGCCAGCCCACAGCTTAAATAGCCTCTGGGTAGCCAACCCAGGTGTGCCACGTGGGCAATGCAGATAGGTCCACATACATGGAAGCAAGCCAGATCCTCAGCCTTAGCCAAATGTGGAATTGTTCATGACAGAGAGCACTCACCATCGGGAAGGTGGAAGGCAGAAACCAGCTCCATCTTTAAGGCATAGCATTCGGCAGCTCTCTACAGTTCCCCCTTTTTGTTTTAGACGCATCAGGCAAGAGTAGAGGTCTGATCTCTGATATTAGAAATAAATTGGGACTTTGTACCGATGTTCATTTAGGTGTCATCCACCCAAAGAGCATCAGACCCGTCCGATACCTTTTTCTCAGAGGCGGGACCTGGGGCATCAACCCGCATGCAACCAGACATGCTCTTCTCTGGGTCCAAAGCAGCTGACCCTGAGTGCAGTGCTTAGCCTCGAATCCTGAGGGTAACATTTTAGCTTTTTATGGTATCCAACCATGCTTGGGGAGAATGTCCTGCTTCAGTGGCTGTAAAGGCCTGAATGATCATGGCTGCATCACACTGCAGTTCAGAGTCCAATTGGGTTACATAGTAATGTGAAGAGGGACTGCCTCTGACATAATCTGATTGGCCTGCTCTTTGATCACCTCCCTCTGGGGGGGAGCAGCCTTACCAGGCCATAGTAGAGGACAATGCAGCCACTTTTGATGTGAACTGACAGACTAAGATCAGAAAGGAGAGAACCTCCCCTATTAGTGGACTTGGGGAGTGGCATGCAAGCAGAGAGAGGAGGGAAGGTGGGATTGGGAGGGCAGGAGGGAGGGGCTTATGGGGGATGCAGAATGAATAAAGTGTAATTGATGAAAAATTTTTTAAAAAAAGGGAAAAATAATTTAAGAACCTTAAATGACTTTCTTTTATTATTATTATTATTATTATTTTTTATCAGTTACATTTTATTAACTGTATCCCAGCCATGTCCCGATCCCTCATTACCTCCCAGTCCCTCCCTCCCTCCCTCATCTCCACCGTGCCCCTTTCCAAGTCCACTGATAGGGGGGATTTCCTCCCCATTCATCTGATCCTGTTTGATCAGGTATCTTCAGGACTGGCTGCAAAGCCTTCCTCTGTGGCCTAACAGGACTGCTCCTCCCTTCGGGGGTGGAGAGACCAAAGAGCCAGTCATTGAGTTCCTGTTAGAAATAGTCCCTGTTCCCCTCACTTTGGGAAACCAATTGGTTACTGAGCTACCACAGGCTACATCTGAGTGGAGGTTCTAGGTTATATCCATACATGGTCCTTGGTTGAATGTCAGTCTCAGAAAAGACCCTGTGCCCAGATATATTTGGTCCTTGTGGAGCTCCTATCCTTTCCCCATCAGACTAACTCACCTTCTTTCTTATGATTCCCTGTACTCTGCCAAAGGTTTAGTCATGAGTCTTTGCTTTGAAAACACTGCTAGTTAGAGTCTTTCAGATGCGCTCAGTAGACTCCTGTCATACGTTCAATGCACATCCCATCTGTCTTTCTAAATGAGGATTGATCATCTTACCCCATGTCCGCTCAATTGATTATCTTTTTTAGGTGTATAGATTTCATTATGTTTATCATATCTTATAGGTCTATATAAGTGAGTATATCCCATGTTTGTCTTTCTCTTTCTGGGATATTTCACTCAGAATGATCTTTTCTAGATCCCACCATTTGCCTGCAAATTTCATGTCCATCAACGGTGGAATGGGTACAGAAATTGTGGTATTTTTATACAATGGAATACTACTCAGCAATCAAAAAGGAGGAAATCTTAAATGACTTTCAAAAGTGGAGGAAAACATGGAGTTAGTCAATTGGCATGGAGCACGTCTCGCCCCTGGGGGCAATGGTCTCCTGAACCTATTCAGACCTCGGACACCACCACTGCTAGTTCTAGAACTGACGCAGGATGTTCCAGCGATGGGGTTAAGGCTTCTCATAATATTTCCTATAAGCCCACACCTGTTTGTCTATATCCCCCATTTTTATTCATTATTAGCCAGATAGAGCCAAGTAATTGTGGTAATGATACTTGCTTTTTTGCCCAATGCTGGAATGCTAGTAAATTTAGGTATGCCCTGGTTACTCGCATGCCTCACTGGGTGCCTGCTCCTCTTTTTAGAGAACCCACTTAGAGAATGAGTCTATGGGCTACATCTGAGATGGGGTTTTAAGTCTTCTCCATGAATTGTCTTTGATTCGATGTCTTTCTCTGCAGGACTCCCAGGGCTCAGGTTTTTTTAAAATTATTTTTTTATTAATTGCAATTTACTCATTTTGTATCCCAGCTCTAGCCACCTCCCTCATCCCCTCCCAATCTCACTCTTCATCCCTCTTTTCCTCCCATGCCCCTTCCCCAGGCCACTGATAAGGACAGTTCACCTCCATGGCTCAATTTTTATGGCTCTGTTGGTTTCCTTTTGGAGGTCCTGTCACTTCCAGGTCCTTCTATCTCCCCCTTCTTTCCTAAGATTCTCTGCACTCTGCCCAAAGTTTGGCTATGAATCTCAGCCTCTGCTTCGAAAATGGGGTACAGAGCTAAACAAAGAATTCTCAATAGAGAAATATAGAATTGCAGAGAAACACAAAAGGAAATGCTCAATGTCCTTAGTCATCAGGGAGATGCAAATCAAAACAACCCTGAGATTTCACCTTACAACGATCAAAATGGTTGTAATATCAAAAGTTCAAGAGACAACACATGCTGGAGAGAATGTGGAGAAAGGAGAACCCACTTCCATTGCTGGTGGGAGTCTAAACTTGTACAACCACTTTGGAAATCAATCTGGTGTTTTCTCAGAATATTAGGAATAGTGCTGCCTCAAGATCCAGCTACACTACTTCTAAACATATATCCAAAAATTGCTCAAGTACACAACAAGAACATTTGCTCAACCATGTTCATAGCAGCTCTATTCGTAATATCCAGAAGCTGGAAAAAACCTAGATGTCCATCAATGGAGGAATGGGTACAGAAATTGTACATTTTCACAATGGAATTCCACCTCACTATTAAAAACAAGGAAATTGTGATAATCTCAGGCAAATGTTCAGAACTAGAAAAGACCACATTGTTTGAGGTAACCCAGAAGCATACAGACACATGTGGTATATAGTCACTCATAAGTAAGTTTTAGCCACATACTATAGGATAACCATACTAAAAATCTATACTCCTAAAGAAGCTGAACAAGGAGGACCCTAAGGATGATGCTCAATCCTTATTCAGAGAACAAATGATATGGAGATTAAAATCAGGAGAAGACAGGAAATAAGACAGGAGCCTACCACAAATGGCCTCTGAAAGACTCTGTTACTGCATTATTTTAACAATTTCTGTGTGTAGCCCTGGATGTGCTGGAACTCTGTAAAGCAGACTATCTTTGAACTCAAATCTTCTTACCTCTGCCTCCCAAGTGCTGAGGTCAAAGGTCTGCACCGCTAGGCCTAGACAGTCACTAGTTCTTAATAGATAATAATCAAATTTTCAGCAGAGTGCAGGAAACCATATGAAAGAAGAGGGAGTTAGTATGACCTGGAGAGGATAGGAGCTCCACAAGGACCAAATATATCTGGGCACAGGGATCTTTTCTGAGACTGATACTCCAACCAAAGATCATGTATGGATATAACCTAGAACCTCTGCTTGGATGTAGCCCATGGTAGCTCAGTAACAAAGTGGGTTTCCCTAGTAAGCGGAACAGGGATTATTTCTGACATGAACTCAATGGCAGGTTCTTTAACCACCCCCCAAGGGAGAAGCAGCCCTGCTCGGCCACAGAGGACTTTGCAGCCAGTCCTGAAGATACCTGATAAAAGAGGGTCAGATGAAAGGGGAGGAGATCCTCCCTTATCAGTGGACTTAGAAAGGGGCAGGGAGGAGATGAGGGAGGGATGAGGGAGGGTGGGATTGGAAGGGAATGAGGGAGAGGGATACAGCTTGGATACAGAGTTAATAAAATGTAACTAATAATAAAAATAAAAAATAAAATAAAAATAATTTAAAAACAACCAAGTAGGCAACTAAAATCCAGTCTCCTTCCCCAGCACAGAATAAGACTAGCTTAATAGACCAATTCTCATAAAAACAGGCCATCTTCTTATAAGATATTTGGATGCCAAGAGGGTGTGTATCACTGCTATGGTGTTCCAAGAAAAGCATATGTATGGATAAAATTGTTTGATTTCCTAGCATAGAGATTTCCCACAGTAATCCTGAGCTATAGAAAATGACTAGCCCTGCAGGTCAGAGTACAAATGTCACAGCACTGACTCAGGGACAGGCAAGTTCCAAAGCTGAAACTGAAGTTGCAACATGATATCCAAGCACAAGACTAAGCACTGCTTTTAACATCTTTCTAACTGCATTTCTTGTCTGAACAACAAACCTCCAGGCTAGGGATGTTCACACCTGTAATCTCAGCACCTAGGAGGATGAGGCAAGCATATTTCCATGGAGTTCAAGACCAACAGGGCTTTAAAAAGTAAAAACCAAGACCCTCTTCTTCCAGATTCTAGTGTGCCCCTCAGTCATCTGGTCCGTTGCCTTAAGAGTCTTGAAGGGATGAGAGTGGTGTTGGGGCTATTTGCCCTCCCCAAATTAAATAATTAAATACCAAGACGAAGGTAGCAAGAAGCAGGGCAACTCTTTACTCCATGGCCTGCTTTAATTTCAGGCAGGGGTGGCCAATGTGGAGAATAATAGTCCTTTTCATGGAATTGGGTTGTGTTGAGGTATCTGTTATGCTTATCCTTCAGATTTTGGAGTCAGAAAATAATCTTCTCTGAAGAGGCTTGATGAATTTTTTTTACAACGATAACACTTGCAAAGCATTGTGCTTTTGGAAATCCTGGTCCTGCTCTAGTTCTCCTGAGGGATGAGTTGATTGATGTGCTCACCCCGGTAGTCAGGGGAGCCCATCTCCTTGAAGAACCCTACTCTCTATTCTTGGTAGCATGATGGGCCACAGAGAGTTGGAAAGGGCACGAGAATGAAGATATATGTTGGAAATGCTTCCCTGGAAAGGCAATTTCATGGATGAGGCCTTCTACACAAATAATACCTAATCTCCCAGTTGCTCTTCAATCACTGTGTTGTGTGTCAGAGGGACAGTCTTATTCTTAATTTTCACCTTATTAGGTTTCGAGATGAGTTCCCAGACAGATTTCAGATTTGGAAGTCCCCAGGTCATGGAAGATTCCACTGTGCATGGCATCTTTACTCTCTGAGGGGTGACACTGACAAAGACACCACTGAACAATTTCTTTCGGTGACGTTTTACCAGGGTCATCTGTACCAACATACTCACTCTTTCAATCCTTCCCAGGCATATAATGAAGGCCAAAGAATGCTTATCAGGCACTTCCAAAGCAAGAGGCCTCACTTCTAGTTGCTGGACTAGCACCTTGTCACATTGCTGAAGCCAGGACTCATGCAGGAATGACTCCAGTCAATTAAATATGAATTATGTCCCTTTCTTCTCTCTCTTTGCCAGAAGTGCCTTCCTCCCCTGGGTGCCTTTTCGAACCTGATAAGCCTTCTCCCTTTTCAGGAGATTTTCTGCAACAAAATGGATCCTTTCCCCTTCCTCTGCCATCTTTCTGGTGGGACAACTACTGCTCCATAGTAGTATAACTTAAGAAAGAAAATGTTGCTTTCATATTATTACAAAAGTTATGTTGTAATTAATTTCAATTTTAGATGATGTTAGCTACATACAGTCCAGTTTACATCTTACAGAATAAGTTTCATCCTATCTCATATCATTGGATCCATAATTGTGTTACCATAGTGTCTTATTCTTTTATTTAGTTTGGCTCACTTTCTAAACTCTGAGACAGAGAAGTGCTATTGATGTATTAAATAGGGTGGTAACTTCCAAGTTCCTAAGTCTAATGAATACATATCAATATACTGGAACACAATATTATCTACTGGAGAGAAAGGCAAAAACATGTCTTGTGAATGATTCCCAATTCAGAGCTGCTAACTTGACAAAAATCTAAGGTAGAGAGGAAAGTTTAATGGCTTGGCCTTTACAGTGGATAGCAGTTGATCTGGTGGTCTTTTCTTCTAGGTAACACAAAAAATACATTGACAGTATAGCTAGCAAACCACCAATTATAGAAGCATTCATTTAATCAAAACATAAATCTTGAATGAAAGCCCCTGTTTGGTCAAATTAATTGGTTAAACTCATGATATTGGCTAGTGCAGATCATTCTCCAAACCATTTATCTCTTTTGCATAGGGAAAGCAGTCCAAATGTAGATGTGATAATAATCAACCCATGCTAGGATTAACATAGTAAAAACTGCCAACTTACCAAAAGCAACCTATATATTTAACACAATTCCCATCAAATTCTAAAAAAAAATTCTTTACAAATCTTAAAAAAACAATAGTCAACTAGATATAGATAAACAAAGTAGTCAGTATAGTCACAACAATCCTGGACTATAAAAGAATTTTTGAAGATATCAGCATCCCTGATTTCAAGCTGTACTACAGAGCAATAGTAGTAAAAACTGCTATTAGTACTGGCATAAAAACAGACAACTTGACCAGTGGAACCAAATCAAAGACCAAGAAGTAAATGCACACCCTATGTCCACTTAATTTTGGACAAAGAAGCCAAAATTATACAATGAAAAAGAGAAAACATCTTCAACAAATGGTTCTGGTCTAACTGGATGTCTCCATGTGGAAGAATGCAAATAGATTCATATTCATCACCCTGCATAAAACTCAAGTCCAAGTACATCAAAAATCTCACCATAAAACTGGATACCCTAAATCTAATAGAAGAGAAAGTGGAAAATAGCCTTGAACATATTGTTATAGGAGAAAGCTTCCTGAAGAGAACACCAACAGCTCAGGCTCTAAGATTAGCAATTAATAAGTGCTACCTCATGGAACTGAAAAGCTTCTGTAAGGCAAACATATTGTCAATAGGACAAAACAGCAACCTACACATTGAAAAAAGATCTTCAACAGCCCTACATCAGCAGAGGGTTAATATCCCAAATATATAAAGAACTCAATAAATTATATACCAACAAACCATATAAAGTAAAAAACAGAGATAAACAGGATTCTCAACACAAGAATCTCTAAAGGCAGAGAAGCACTTAAAGAAATGTTCAACATCATCAGTCATCAGGGAAATGCAAATCAAAACCACTCTGATATTCCATGTTATGCCCATCAGAATAGCTAAGATAAAAACCTCAAATAATAGCTCACACTAGCTTGGTTGTGGAGCAGGAGGAGACCTCCTCTGCTGTTGGTGGGCATGGAAACTTATGCAACCACTTTGGAAATTAATCTGACTCATTTTCAGAAAGTTAGGAATAGTTCTACTTCAAGACACTCCTGGGTATATACCTAAAAGATGCTACACTTTGTCCTAAGAATACTTGATCAGCTATATTGATAGCAGCTTTATTCATAATAACCACAATCTGAAACAACCTAGCTGTCCAACAACCAAAGAATGGATAAGGAAAATGTGGTACATTTACACAATGGGATATTACTCAGCTATTAAAATAAGGTCATCATGAAATTTTCAGGCAAATGGATAGAACTAGAAAATATGGGAATGAGATAACCCAGACCCAGAAAGACACATGTGCTACATATTCACTTACAAATAGCTTTTCACCATTAAGTGCAGGATAACCATGTTACAATGTATAGACCCAAAGAAGAGAAGTAACAAGAAGGGCCAAGGAAGGACACTTGAATCTCACTGAGAAGGGGAAATAAAATAGTTATGAAGGGAAGGTGGAGGAAAGGAACAAGGTAGGAGTAGGTGGGGGAAGGGCAGGAGGGAAAGAGAACTGGGAGGGAGAACTGGAATTGATGGGGGTGGGGAAAGCATCTCTAAGATGAGATAGAAAGTTTCCTTTACAAGGAAAACTTCCAGGAATCAATGAGGGTGAGTCTAGCTATGACTTCTAGCAGTGGAGGATATGAAAGCTTCAACAGCCACCACCTGTAACCAGGCAAAACATCTAACAGAAAGATGTGGACAACAAACCACATTCTAAACCTTAGGCACACAATCTCTCTGCCTACAATATGTATGGGAATAGGGGTAGAGCAGAAATTGAGGGAAGGGCCAACTAATGCCTGGCCCATCTGTGACCCATGTTCATCCTGATATCCTTAATGATATGCTCCTATACTGGCTGACTGGAGCCCAGCATAGCTATCTTCTGAGAGGCTTCATCCAGCAGCCGATGGAAAGAGATGCAAAGACTCACAGCTAAAGTTTAAGTGAAGCTCAGAAAAATCTTGTGGAAGAGAGGGGGCATGGGTTGAAGGAGTCAGAGGTCAAGGACACCACAAGAAAATCTACAGAATCTACTGACCTGGGTCCACAAAGACTCAATCACTAATAAGGGAGCATTCTTGTGTATCCTACACAGATGTAACAGAAGTGCAGGTTGGCCTTCATGTGGGACCCCTAACAGCAGGGCAGGAGTGGTCTATCATTCTGTTTCCTTCCTTTGGATCTTATTCCCTAACTGGTCTGTCTTGTGTAGTCTAGGAGAAGATGTACATAATCCTACTCCAACTTCAATGCCAAGGAGGGTTGATATCCATGGGAGGGTCTTCTTGTCTCAGATGAGAAAGGGAGGGAGAGATGGGAGAAGAAGAGACTTGGAGAAGAAGAGGGAGGGAAAGCTGTGATCTGGATGTAAAGTAAATAAATAAAATAATCAAAATAAAATAAAGTTATGAAAAAAATCACCCATGCTCTTTCAAATGTTTTATATAGAATCATGATGTTCTACAAGGAACAGTATAGATACTTTGACATTTTTAGCTTCCTTGGTGTGGGTGGTTTTATTCGTGTCTATTAAAGTATCTTTTATTTGCCTAATGTAATTGTCATATAGGAGGCTGACTGCTGAATAAGCTCACCCTTTCTAACTCTTTCTGATCTCTGGCTGGCTGGTTCAAATCAACTGTTTTGGCTCAAACTCCTCTCCAAGCTGACTGATTCAATCTGGCAGCTTCTTACTGAATTGATCCATGTGGTTTCACACTAACTTTGGCAATATGTTCCAATCTTCTGACGCTTTTACATTCTCTGGCTCTGCCTGTCTTCACCTGTGTCTAGCTTGTGTTTTCTCTCTACAACCTGTCTCTGTCTAACTGTCCCAGTAAACCTGTCTCCCATCTCCTTGCACTGTTCTTAAGTTGGCTCTCTTCACTGTTATCATGAAAATAGGGTGTATCCTTTCTATGACTCATTCTGCCAAATCTTTCTCTGATTCATAACATTGTCTGCCACTCCATTCAATATAAGATTCAATCATGGCTGTTTACTTCTACAAACTAACTTTACCTGCATTGTTTAGGATTAAAGATGTGTGTTAAGGGCATGTTTGTACTCCAGTGAGGTCATACTATAATCCAGAGCATGTCTGAATTCCAGCTGGATCACAGAGGACTAGGTCTTTGGATGTGATCCCTTGCCAGAACAGCCATGTTGCTGGATTAAAACTCCTCTACGCATGCTAATTGTTCTTTGTTTGTTTGTTTCGTTGGTTGGTTGGTGTTTTGGATTTTATTTTGGTTTTTGTTGCCATTTTGTTTTTTGCTAAACTCACCATTGCTATACAAATTAAAAAGGTAGTTTCTGAAGTCTGTGGGGACTAAGTGTATCAATTGTGAAAAAGACCTGAGTTGACACTCTTTTTGTGGTAGTGTTGCTATGGTTGTGATAAAAGAAATATGGGGTGAAAATCATTTATTTGAGATTATAATTCCATTACACAGTTCTCCATTAAAGGAAATCAAGAGAGGAAATCATGGTGGAACAAGAAACAGGAACTGAAGCAGAGGGCATAGAGGAATACAGCTAGCTGATTATTTTGTTTGTTTGTTTGGTTTGTTTTGTTTTCTTTTAGCATTCAGGACCCTCAGTGCAGGATGATAATTACTATTCACCATGAGGTAGAACCTCCTACATCAACGACCAATCAAGAAATTGCACTTCAGGCTTGCCACCAGGCCAATCTGGTTGAGATATTTTCTCAACTTAGGTCCCTTCTTACAAAATAACTCTAGCAGGCAAAAGAGTCAGAAACAGCACCACTCACTGACTTGATTGTGAGTGGGACCCTTTTCCTTCTATTAGGTTGCTTCATCCAGGCTTGCATGATGGTTTGTGCCTAGTCTTATTACTTCTTGTTTTGCAGTGCTCTGTTAGCTCTAACATCACTGTTATGGGTGTTTTCTATGAAGGAAAACAAAAGAATAGAGTTGTGGGAGAAGGGAAGTGATTGGTTATCTAGGAGGAGACAACTAAGAGGAGGCTGCGGTAGGAGTATTTAGCATGAGAAGAACAAAGAAAAAATACACTAAAAATAAATGAACAAATAAACATAAAATGACTCTATCTTGTGTCAGATTGTCCTAAAAATATCCAGTACACTCTTGCTCATCTCATCTCTACAAAACATTACACTGAATCACAGAACATTTTCCACCCTCCAGACATTCATTTTGTCACAAAAACAGTGCCCTGTAATTCCTTTATCCACAGACAGCCCTCTTACTGAGCTTTCCTACAGCCTTTGGAAGAAATGTTAAATATATTTGCTTATCAGCGTATTGAATTTCTTTGTGGTAAGGAATCCTGGTTCTGTGAAAACTGACACAAATATGACTGTCAGTGAAAAACCTAGGACTTTTTGTTTTTGTGATTCAAAGCAGACTTCTGGCCACTTGACTGAAATACTTCTACATTAACACATCAATTGAGTGTTAACAATCTTCCCTGACATTTGTTTTTAAATATCATTGTAGTTATCTAACAATTGAAATAACATTTGTGAAATAGATTCCTTTGCAACTGATGTTACTCTACTTTTCCTTCCTTTCTATTGCTGATGAAACACTATTTGGCCTTTTCCAATATGGATCTACACTTTTTGCATTGTGTTTAAGGATGTAGATCTGACTTAGTGTCCCTGGTATTAACAAAGAATATTACCTAGAGTTGTGAGAGTTTATGTGAGAATTTGAGCACTATCTTTATTTATTTATTTTTCATGGGTATAGTTTGTTGTGGGTTCTTTGAAGCATTCATTTGGCTATTTGGTCTCACTTAGTCAAAAATCATTCTACTCTTCCAGTCTAACCAATCTTTGGATACATTGCCACATGCTATATGCTGTTGTAGTTCTGATATTAGATAGACTTATAATTATTCTCTCACATTCAGAAAATTCTTAGGTCATTTCTATATTCTTTAGTTGAAATGCTGGATCTAGACATCTGTTTGCAGATATTGGTATGTTCAGCCAGATGCAACTTTATAATTGTTTTTCCTCTGAATATATATTTCTATAAACTAGAAAAAGTATGCAGTTATGCTAACAAGGAGTGGATGAAATTCATTTTACTCCTTTATCTCACTACTTGGTTCCTGGTAGGCCTTGAATCTGTTGACATATCTGTAAGCAAATGTGGTTGTCAGGGTTTTCTCAAAGCAATCACGGTGGCTAACAAGTTATTTATCTTAGTGTCTTAGATTATCTATGAATGTTTCTTTTACATAAAGATGAATAATATACACTTGGATTACATTTACTAAGTACATTCCTAGCTAACCCTGATTTAGTGCTACACTCAATAACTGGGATATGTAAACTTGCCATATTTGCACATAAAACTGACTATTCCTTTCCTCTGAACTGCACGTGCAGATGCTCCCTCAATTTTACCCACTTAGATGTCTTCGCAGAGGTTCGGAAATATAAGCAACAGACTCTATTAAAAAAAAAAAAACACTGTCACAATTATACAAGTTTAGAAATGTGTAATGTATTCTTATCTACTTGTAGATGAACATAGCAGGAACTGACAAAACGCAGTGATGGAAGAACGTGGAAGTGCGCAGAGATCAACAGACACAAGATGAGAAAGTGCTGACTCTCCTGTCAGTACTGTTGATAGTTGTCTCTTCCGTCCAAGCATATTGGTGTCTTTAGACTTCCAGTCAAATTAGTGATCCTTGCAATATGCGTGCTTTTTGTTTAATCTAGTTTGAAGTGGGATTCTTTCAGCTGAAATCAAAATATCCTAATTCCATCAGGTTTTCATGTAAACTGGTAAAAAAAAAAAAAAAAAAACCCTTTGGAAAGATTGTGAAATAATGACTATATAAAAAGAAAAACAAGGTATTTTAAACAAAATAAAACAAACCTTTTAGCAATGGAAACCTGTTTCAGTGCTTAAGAGTACTTCTTGTTCTTTCAGAGACCTGAGCTCTAGTTCCAGAACCCCAGCAGGTGGCTCACATTTCCAGTAACCCCAGCTTCAAGAAGTCCAAACTCCATTCTTCCCTCTGAGGCACATTTACACATTCATTAACTGTGCAAAAATTTAACTGGGTCTCTAACGGTATTCTTGGCATAAAGCATATTGACCACATAGTTCTTATTTATGTAGTGCTTTGCAGATGATAAATATTGCATTTACCATCCTAAGAATCTATGAAGATCCTGGCAGAGTTTGGTGGTTAGGCTAGGGTATCTAGGATGTAGCCTCCCCCAAACTTACAGTGCAAGGTGTTATTTCCACTAGCAGCCATGCCCAATTTTTAAAATTATTTCTTTTAATTTGATATTATCACATAATTATGTTCTCTCTTCCTTCTTTTTTTCTCTCCCTAAACATTTTCACATATCTCTTCTCACCATATTTCATTTTCATCAGGCCCAATTTTTACATAGGTGTCGGGGATTTAATTTAAATGCAGGTCCACTTGCTTTCAAACAAGCATTTTTTCCCAGGGAGATGATCTCACAGCCAATTCAGTACTGGCTACATGTTTCCAGCCTGAGTTATCAGATGCCCACACCACTCCTTTCTCCTTCATCTCCTCTTGAAACACTGAGTTTTATTCTGGGTGGCAATGTACCCATTAAAACAATGACAGGTTTCTTGTTTCTCTTGCAGGTTACCCTGCTTAATACTGTGAATATAAATGAGAGTATCCACTGGCCTTGTAGGAAAATGTCACCATGAAATGAGTCTTCTTTCGTTTTTCTTTACCTTATTCATGCTCTTTTAGAAAATTCTATACTATAGACACAGCTACAGATGCTGACTTCTAAATGGATGGGTTGAGATGACACAGTTTAGTGACAGCACAGACAGAAAGCATGCTTTGTCTTAGTTGATTGCACTGAGCCACCATGAAAACTATCACCT